>NC_041387.1:168032056-168084650 GCF_002162155.2 Triticum dicoccoides | reverse complement strand
GAGGGCGACGCGGCGACGAGGGTGGCGCGGGGCGGCGGCGGCATGGGGGCGGGGTGGCGAGGGGCGACGGCGGCTCGGGCGCGGGCGGAGAGAGAGAGGGTACAGATATAGATATGGGGCGAGGGCGGGCGTCGATGGATTTTAGTTAGGGCATGGTTCTTTGCCGTCTGCTAGCAGGCTGCAAAGATCCTAGCTAACGGAAGTTAGTTTGGCCACTTTCTTTGCCATCTGCTAGCGGACGGCAAAGAAAGTGTCCGTTAGGTGTTACTCGTTAGTGGGCCACCCTCATTCTTTGCCGTCCGCTAGCGGACGACAAAGAGTTGGCTAACGGCAAACGTTATCTTTGCCGTCAGCTCTTTCTTTGTTGTCAGCTTCTATTAAGCTGAGGGCAAAGACCTTCTTTGCCGTCAGCTAGCAGACGACAAAGATCTAGCTGACGGCAAAGATCCTGATTCCAGTAGTGGATGACTAAAACTTTGTTCTCCGGAACAATGGAATGACCTACTGACCTGTTCGAAATAATACATACCGATGTATGCGGTCCAATGAGTGTTGATGCTCGTGGCAGGTATCGTTATTTTCTGAGCTTCACAAATGATTTGAGCAGATATGAGTATATCTACTTAATGAAGCACAAGTCTGAAACATTTGAAAAGTTCAAAGAATTTCAGAGTGAAGTGGAGAATCATCATAACAAGAAAATAAAGTTTCTACAATCTGATCGTAGAGGAGAATATTTGAGTTACGAGTTTGGCCTTCATTTAAAAACAATGTGGAATAGTTTCACAGCTCAAGCCGAATGGAACACCACAGCGTAATGGTGTGTCTGAACATCGTAACCACACTTTATTGGATATGGTGCGATCTATGATGTGTCTTACTGATTTAGCACTATCGTTTTGGGGTTATGCATTAGAGACAACTGCATTCACTTTAAATAGGGCACCATCAAAATTCGTTGAGACGACGCCTTATGAACTGTGGTTTGGCAAGAAACCAAAGTTGTCGTTTCTTAAAGTTTGGGGCTGCGATGCTTATGTGAAAAAGTTTCAACCTGATAAGCTCGAACCCAAATCGGAGAAGTGCGTCTTCATAGAATACCCAAAGGAAACTGTTGGGTACACCTTCTATCACAGATCCGAAGGCAAGATATTCGTTGCTAAGATGGATCCTTTCTAGAGAAGGAGTTTCTCTCGAGAGAAGTGAGTGAGAGGAAAGTAGAGCTTGATAAGGTAATTGTACCTTCCCCCGAATTGGAAAGTAGTTCATCACAGAAATCAGTTCCAGTGATTCCTACACCAATTAGTGAGGAAGCTAATGATGATGATCATGAAACTTCAGATTAAGTTACTACAGAACCTCGTAGGTCTTCCAAAGTACAGTCCGCACCAGAGTGGTATGGTAACCCTGTTCTGGAAGTCATGTAACTAGACCATGATGAACCTACGAACTATGAGGAAGCGATGATGAGCCCAAATTCCGTGAAATGGCTTGAAGGCCATGAAATCTGAGATGGGATCCATGTATGAGAACAAAGTGTGGACTTTGGTGGACTTGCCCGATGATCGGCAAGCCAGAAAATAAATAGATCTTTAAGAGGAAGATAGATGCTGATAGTAGTGTTACTATCTACAAAGCTCGACTTGTCGCAAAAAGTATTTTCGACAAGTTCAAGGTGTTGAATATGATGAGATTTTCTCACTCGTATCGATGCTTAAGTCTGTCCGAATCATGTTAGCAATTGCCACATTTTATGAAATCTGGCAAATGAATGTCAAAACTGCATTCCTTAATGGATTTATTAAAGAAGAGTTGTATATGATGCAACCAGAAGGTTTTGTCAATCCTAAAGGTGCTAACAAATTGTGCAAGCTCCAGTGATCCATCTATGGACTGGTGCAAGCATCTCGGAGTTGGAATATACGCTTTGATGAGTTGGTCAAAGCATATAGTTTTATACAGACTTGCTGTGAAGCCTATATTTACAAGAAAGTGAGTGGGAGCACTACAGCCTTTCTGATAAGTATATGTGAATGAAATATTGTTGATCGGAAATGATGTAGAATTTTCTGGAAAGCATAAAGGAGTGTTTGGAAGGAGTTTTCAAAGAAAGACCTCGGTGGAGCTGCTTACATATTGAGCATCAAGATCTATAGAGATAGATCAAGACGCTTGATAAGTTTTTTCAATGAGTACATACCTTGATAAAGTTTTGAAGAAGTTCAAAATGGATCAAGCAAAGAAAGGGTTCTTTCATGTTTTACAAGGTCTAAAGTTGAGTAAGACTCAAAGCCCGACCATGGCAGAAGATAGAAAGAGAATGAAAGTCATTCCCTTGCCACAGCCATAGGATCTATAAAGTATGTTGTGCTGTGTACCAGACTTATTGTGTACCCTGCCCTGAGTTTGGCAAGGGAGCACAATTTTGATCTAGGAGTAGATCACTGGACAGCGGTCAAGATTATCCTTAGTGAGGACTAAGGAAATGCTTCTCGGTGATGGGGGTGATAAAGAGTTCGTCGTAAAGAGTTACGTCGACGCAAGCTTTTACACCGATCCAGATGACTCTAAGTCTCAATCTGGATACATGTTGAAAGTGGGAGCAATTAGTTAGAGTAGCTTCGTGCAGAGCATTGTAGACATAGAATATTTGCAAAATACCTATGGCTCTGAATGTGGCAGAACCGTTGACTAAACTTCTCTCACGAGTAAAACATGATCACACCTTAGTACTCTTTGGGTGTTAATCACATAGCGATGTGAACTAGATTATTGACTCTACTAAACCCTTTGGGTGTTGATCACATGACGATGCGAACTATGGGTATTAATCACATACAAATGTGAATATTGGTGTTAAGTCACATGGTGATGTGAACTAGATAACCGACTCTAGTGCGGGTGGGAGACTGAAGGAAATTTGCCCTAGAGGCAATAATAAAATTATTCTTTATTTCCTTAATTCAGGATATGTTTATTATTCATGCTAGAATTGTATTAACCAGAAACTTAGTACATGTGTGAATACATAGACAAACAGAGTGTCACTAGTATGCCTCTACTTGACTAGCTCATTGAATCAAAGATGGTTAAGTTTCCTAGCCATAGACATGAGTTGTCATTTTATTAATGGGATCACATCATTGGATAATGATGTGATTGACTTGACCCATTCCGTTAGCTTAGCACTTGATCGTTTAGTATATTGCTATTGCTTTCTTCATGACTTATACATGTTCATATAACTATGAGATTATGCAACTCCCGAATATCGGAGGAACACTTTGTGTGCTACCAAACATCACAATGTAATTGGGTGATTATAAAGGTGCTCTACAGGTGTCTCCGATGGTACTTGTTGAGTTGGCATAGATCGAGATTAGGATTTGTCACTTCGATTGTCGGAGAGGTATCTCTGGGCCCTCTCGGTAATGCACATCACTATAAGCCTTGCAAACAATCTGACTAATGAGTTAGTTGCGGGATGATGCATTAGGGAACGAGTAAAGAGACTTGCCGGTAACGAGATTGAACTAGGTATGGTGATACCGACTATCGAATCTCGGGCAAGTAACATACCGATAACAAAGGGAACAACATATGTTGTTATGCGGTTTGACCGATAAAGATCTTCATAGAATATGTAGGAGCCAATATGAGCATCCAGGTTCCGCTATTGGTTATTGACCGGAGATGTGTCTCGGTCATGTCTACATAGTTCTCGAACCCATAGGGTCCGCATGCTTAATGTTCGGTGACGATTTATATTATGAGTTATGTGATTTGATGACCGAAGTTTGTTCAAAGTCCTAGATGAGATCGGGGACATGACGAGGAGTCTCGAAATGATCGAGCCGTAAAGGTCGATATATTGGAAGGCTATATTCGGACATCGGAAAGGTTCCGAGTGATTCGGGTATTTTTCGGAGTACCGGAGAGTTATGGGAATTCGTATTGGGCCTTAATGGGCCATACGGGAAAGGAGACAAAAGGCCTCAAGGGTGGCCGCACCCCTTCCCATGGACTGGTCCGAATTGGACTAGGGAGGGGGTGCCCCCTTCCTTCCTTCTCCTTCTCCCTTCCCCTTTTCCTACTCCATGTGGGAGGTGGAATCCTACTAGGACTAGGGAGTCCTAGTAGGACTCCACACTTTGGGCGCACCCTATGAGGGCTGGCCTCCTCCTCCCTCTCTCCTTTATATATAGGGGCAAGGGGGCACCCTAGGACACACAAGCTGATCATTGATCTTTAGCCATGTGCGGTGCCCCCCTCCACCATAATCCACCTCGGTCATATCGTAGCGGTGCTTAGGCGAAGCCCTGCGTCGGTAGCTTCATCAACACCGTCATCATGCTGTCGTGCTGACGGAACTCTCCCTCGAAGCTCTACTGGATCGTGAGTTCGTGGGACGTCACCGAGCTGAACGTCTGCATATCGCGGAGGTGTCGTACGTTCGGTACTAGGATCGGTCGATCGTGAAGACGTACGACTACATCAACCGCGTTGTCATAACGCTTTCGCTTACAGTCTACGAGGGTACGTGGACGACACTCTCCCCTCTCGTTGCTATGCATCACCATGATCTTGTGTGTGCATAGGAATTTTTTTTGAAATTACTACGTTCCCCAACAGCTGGGACCAAGCAACTCGAGCAGTATTTGTGTTTCTGAGGTGTGAGCACTGCAGAGTTTTTCTTGAGCAATGTTTTGTTCAGAGGAGAGCAGGGTATCAACTGGGTGGGCTGTGGCCCATCTAGCCCAGGCCAGATATCCAGCCCAGATAATAATTTTTTTTCAAGCTAAAATGGCTAACCCAACTATATTTTTTTGAGGAATACCCAGGCAAGGTCAACTTGTTATTCTCCACCCCCTGGGCTGCAAATCTTTCCTAGGAGGGATAGGCTTAACAGGAAAATGGGCGTTAAGAAATAATAAATGGGATGTAATTATAAAAACTGGGCAGTAACTATAAAAAATGCACCAAACACGTAATTAGTTTATAAAATATTATTTTTGGATTTTGAACATTTTAATTTCATTAATTGTTGCGCGCGCAATGTTTTGTTGGATTTTTACGTAATACAAATTTATATTGAAATTGTATTTAATCTGACTAGAAATTTCGGGATAAAAATATTTCAGATCCCATCAAAATGTGGGAAATTTTATTGAATTCTGTTTTGAACAGTTGGTTGAAATTATTAATCGTTGTCCTAGCTAGAAAATGGGTTGTACTTTTAACAAGCTGTAAATGCGTTATAGTAAATTCCATTAGAATTCAAAAATGGGATGTACATTCTTACAAATCGCAAATGGGCTATAAGTTCTCTGCCATACACTTGTGGGCCTACTAAGTTGATGCGTCCCCTTAAAAAGTAAGTTGACGCATATGCAAGGCTTTGTCAACTTATAGTCAACACACGGTTCTAGCAGCAGTGGCCGTTGGATGTCCATCCAACGGATGTCATGCTTCTTCTTCAATCTCGGATATTCTAGCTTCAGCCGCCCAAAAAATGATTCCTCCCCCTAACATCTGGGGCGCACCGTTTTGGAGGCTGACATGTGGGCCTACTAAGTTGACGCGTACCAAGGGCTTTGTCAACTTAGTCAATATAAACGATTCTAGCTGTAGTGACCATACGATGTCCATCAAACGACAGTCATGCTTCTTCAACCTCTGGTCTTCTTGCTCCAGCCGCCCAAAGCAGTGCCGGTCATGCCGCCTGCTCCTACCTCCTGTGGCCGGCTGTGCTGCCACGGAGGCCTCACCACCCCCTACTACTCCCACCGCTGGACATGCCATCCCTCCACTCACCCACACCCCCTGTTATTCTGCGGCGATGGCAGCCTCGCACCAAAGCCGGACCAGTGAACCCTCATACTCCTCTCTGTGTGGGCATCCACGACCGCGTCTTCCTCGGCTCCGCGTCGCCCCCTTCCTAGGCCTCGCCTCGTCCACCGCCCTGGTGCTCTCAATGCGGTGTGGTCAACGTGGTCAAGGAACGACTTCCATCGGACGTGGACTGTACGTGGACAGGCTGACAGCTAGGTCCACGGACACACACAAGGAAATGCCTCCTTGTTACGTGCAAAATAATGATTCCTCCACCTGACATCTGGGATCCACCGGAAGGGCCTCTGTATTTCGCGAAAAACGTTCCCTCCACTGACAGGTCGGACCCACCAGCTATATCTTTGCACGCAAGGAAGTGCCTGCTTATTAATACTCCCCCTGCTAGCTAGGACCCGGCATAGTGGGAGGCTTACTTGTGGGCCTACTAAGTTGACAGGGACGGAGGGATTTTTCAACTTAGTCAATATGAACGATTCTAGCTCCAGTGACCGTACGATGTCCACGGCCATAGTGCTTCTTCAACCTCTGGTATTCTTGCTCCAGCCGCGCAAAGCAGCGCCGGTCATGCCGCCTGCTCCTGCCTCTCGTGGCCGGTTGTGCTGCCGCGGAGGCCTTACCGCCCCTACTACTCCCACCGCTAGCCAGGACATCCCTCCACTCACCCACACCCCTTGTTATTCTGCGGCAATGGCCGCCTCACACCGAGCCGAACCAGTGAACCCTCGTACTCCTCTCCGCGTGGGCATCCATTGTTGCGTATTCCCGACTCCGCGTCGTCCCCTTCCTAGGCCTCCCTGTCATCCACCGCCCTAGTGCTCTGGGCGCGGTGTGGTCAACATGGTCAAAGAACAACTTCCATCGGAAGAGTACTGTATGTGGAGAGACTGACAGTTGGGTCCACGGTCGCAGCAAGGAAGTGCCTCCTTATTACACGCAAAATAATGATTCCTCCACCTGACAGCAGCGACCCATCATATGGGCCACCATATTTCATGAAAAAATGTTTCCCCCTGATTGCTAGGACCCACCAGCTACATCTTCGCACGCAAGGAACTGCATCCATTTTACGGGCAAAAAAAATGATTCGCCGCCCTAACTGCTGGGACCCACCATGTTGGGGATATTACCACTAGGCGTGAACCGGCCTGCTTGGGCCGGGATAACTTCATTAGTGGTATAAACAGATGAAGGCCCAAGGCCTGTAGCCGGTTTAGAACCTGTAGCCGTAAACCGGCCTGATGTGTAACTTGTATTATAAGTTAGGAACAGAGAGATACCAACCGGGATACGAGTGTGGATCGGTTGGGACTCTGTGGACCGACGGGCATCACCCGTGTATATAAGGGGACGACCCGGCGGCGGTTCAAGGAGAGGACGACAACTCGAGTCTAGGCGAAGCTTGTTTGCTCCCTAGCCATCGAGACCACATCAATTCCATCGCAACTAGACGTAGGCTTTTACCTTCATCGAAGGGGCCAAACTAGTATAAAACCCGCGTGTCTTTGTGTCCGCTTTAACCCCTTCAAGTAAACTCGTAGCGATGGCTCCATGACTAAGTCCTTTCGCTAGGACATCTGCCATGACAAATCCACGACAGTTGGCGCCCACCGTGGAGCTATCGCACGATGGTTTGACGATCTTGGAGGGCAAGCTCAAAGGACTCGAAGACTATGCTGTGGGCCAGATGACCAAGAGTCGTCGTGGCAAGATCTACATCGACGACGCAGGATGGGGTCCCGAGGCTGATTCGATTGAGTACGGGTACCGGGTCCCCTTTGGTGGCATACACGTTTTCATCGGCAAGATCGGTGAGCCGGGGCCTGAGCTGGACATCTGCATCGACCTCGTCGAGATGGCTCAGCGTGCGAGATCTACCCAGGCTAAACCGGCCGTGAAGCGTGCCTTCATTGGAGTCATCCACGGAGGAGGGCGTGAGGACGAGTCAGAACACGGTAGCGAGACCGTCGTCTATTCCGGCGACGAGTCCTCGACCAGAGAGACCGAATCACTATACCAATTACAAGATGACCAGGTTAGGGGCTGTTCCGATGGCGACAGTATTCCGGACCCCCCAGGCCAGGTCAACCGGGTTGGAATATTCATGGCCGGCACACAGGCGGCGAATCACTCTTCGACCGCCGCAGTGATGCTCTCCGGATCAGCAGCGGCAGCAGCAGCAGGGGCAGGAGGCCTTGTGCGCCCGCCGGTTCAAGTTCTATCTGATCTGTTTGATGCACTAGCCGCGCTTATGGCAGAGGACAATCCGGCGGATCAGGAGGCCCATAATGCGGAAATTGCAAAGGTGAGAGAGCAGATCGTGCAAGCCAAAGCGGATCTGGCAGCAGAAAAAGACAGGATGGCCGCAGAGCGGGCCGCTTTGGACGCCCAGGCTTATAAGCTCATGCTTGACCAGAACGCATCACAGGAGGTCTTAAAGCGGAAGCACAGATCACGCCTGCCGTTAGGGTTTGATCCCCGGAATCTCTTTCACACTCCAGGAGCTGGACCCAGTAATCCGCCGCAGCACCTAGAGACAAACCGGATTGAGGCACCAGGACCAGGGGGACGGTCCAACCTCGCCTGATGGAACCTCCTCAGCAGAATATTGTGATTCTTCCGCCGGTCCAGACGCCCCCAGGTCATTATTCTAATCCTATGGACAACCTTGTTGCAGCTGCCGCGCGATTAGAGGCTATCCCAGTTGAAGGGGACTCTCCGCAAGCGATAGAGACGCGCCGGGTTAAGGAGCTTCTCTGGACCGCGCTGATTCAGCAGGAAGCATATTCATACAGCCGTGATCGGATTCACTCTACGCCCCGTCCAAGCCGGAGCTATAGCAGGCGCATGGATGAACCGGCCATATCGAGCAATGCGCGAGGCCGTGAAGCGGCCCGTGGCAATAATCCGGCAGGTGGTGTTCGTGATGCTCAGGATATGGTGGACCGGGCCCGGGCACGAAGGGAGGCCGAGTTAGCAGCACAGGATGATGCGGGTCAACTTACACCGGTTCGCCCTACCACCTTCGCTGGACCAGGAGTCGCATCCGCTTTGGGAGTGCCTTGTTTAATCCCCGCTTTACGCAATGTGCGCCTGCCCAAAGATTTCAAGGGTCCATGCAAGGTGCCGAATTACACCGCTGATTTATCCCCTGAAGCATGGATAGAGAGTTATGAGATGGCCATGGAGATGTTAGACGTGGATGAGACTGCGTGTGCAAAATACTTCACCATGATGCTTGAAGGCACGGCTCGTACCTGGTTGAAGAGCCTACCGCCCAATTCTGTCGGCTCATGGGCCTAGTTGCGGGCCCAGTTTATCTAGAATTTCAAGGATACGTGTAAGCAGACCAAGTCCATAGTAGACCTGGTGGCTTGTGTCCAGGGGGAAGGAGAATCAACGACCCATTGGGTGCGCCGCGTTTTGGAAATTTTGCACTCGTCTGACAGGATTAATGCTGACTCTGCGATCTTAACCCTGGAAGGCAACTGCCGGTTTGAGCCTTTAAAATTGAAATTGGGACGCATGAAGCGGTTCTGTAATGACATGGGAACCCTCATGGCCGCTCTAGTGAAGTATGCTGATTCGGACAGTACCAAGGATCCCGAGACTGATGATGATGAAGCAGGGAAGGGAAGGAAGAATAGCAACTCCAAACAGCAGCAGTACAAACCGGCGGGTCATGGAAACGGAGGCAAGCGCAAGGAGGATGGCAGCATGGACTTTTTGGCCAACACTAATGCACAGGACAGGGGGCAGCGGCGCAGAGGTAAAGCGGCAAATCGTAATGGGGCTCCCAATCCTAACGCAAGCCGCTTGAATTATTTGCTGAATCAGCCTTGCCCGAAGCACGGGACGAAGGAGGCGCCGGCTAACCATCTTTGGAAGGATTGTTATATCATGCAGGAGTTTAAAAACTCTAATGCCTTCCGGTATGATCACGGGTCAGGCGGCGGTTCAGGATCCGGTTTACATGGGCCGGATCACGATGGAGCTTCCGGTTCAGGTCGCCATCAGGGCGGTCACAATCACCAGAATAATCAGAACGGCCAGCAGCAGCAGCAGCAGCAGCAGTCGGGTTATCAGAGCCAGCCAAAACAGTTGAACAATGGGCAATATCATGTTTTCACAACTAGCTTGGATAAACGCGACCGAAAACTCCACAAGCGAGCGGTGAATTCTGTTGAACCGGCCTTACCACGTTACTTGCGCTGGTCGGAGCAGCCTATCGTGTGGAGCAGAGAGGATCACCCGCCCCAGGTTGATAATCCGGGCCAGCTAGCATTAGTGGTAGATCCTCAGGTGGGGGGTTATAAATTCACCAAGGTACTCATGGATGGAGGAAGCAGTATTAACATATTGTACTATGAGACATTCCGCCGCATGGGTTTAACAGACAAAGATCTCAGACCGTCTAATACGGTGTTTCATGGTGTGGTGCCTGGCAAATCTGCATATCCTGTTGGTAAGATAGCCCTGGATGTGGCTTTTGGGGACGAGCACGACTCCCGGTCGGAAAAACTAACATTTGAGGTGGTGAAGATCCGGAGCCCGTATCATGCCTTGTTTGGCCGGCCGGTTTACGCCAAGTTCATGGCGCGGCCTTGTTATATCTACTTGCAACTCAAGATGCCGGGTTACAAGGAGACAATAATGGTTCATGGGAGCCGTAGGGTCGCTTTGGAATGTGAGGAAGGTGATGCGGCTTATGCAGAGTCGGTCTGTGCCACGAAGGAGTTGAAGTACTATAAGGATAATGTTGATCCGGCGGATATGACTCCTTTGAAGAAGCCAACTACAGAGCATGATTCAGATCTGAAGTTCAAATCGGCAGCTGAGACCAAGCTTGTTGACTTCGTGCCCGGCGATTCATCCAAGCAGTTCACTGTCAGTGCCAATTTGGATCCCAAATAGGAAAGCGCGCTCATCGAGTTCATCCGTGAGAATCGGGACATCTTCGCATGGAAACCATCCGACATGCCAGGTGTACCGAGGGAACTCGTTGAGCACACTCTTAATGTGGATCCTAAGTATAAACCGGTGAAACAATTCCTCCGCCGGTTTAACGAAGAAAGGCGAAAGGCCATTGGAGAGGAAGTGGCCAGGCTTTTGGCAGCTGGCTTTATCATTGAGGTGTTCCATCCAGAGTGGCTTGCTAATCCGGTGCTGGTTCTTAAGAAAAATGGCACTTGGCGTATGTGTGTGGATTACACAGATCTTAACAGGGCCTGTCCAGCGGATCCTTTTGCCCTCCCCCGGATTGACCAGATCATTGATGCCACGGCGGGTTGTGAGCGTTTGAGTTTTTTGGATGCATACTCTGGATATCATCAGATCAAAATGGCGGTTAAGGACCAGGAGAAAACAGCGTTTATTACTCCCTTTGGAGCCTTCTGCTATGTATCTATGCCCTTCGGACTCAAGAGTGCCCAAGCCACCTATCAACGGTGTGTACAGAATTGCCTGCATAAACAGATCGGCCGCAATGTGCACGCCTATGTGGATGATATTGTAGTAAAGTCAAGGCAGAAGGAGACGCTGGTGGATGACTTGAAGGAAACCTTTGACAACTTGCGGGTTTACAAGATGATGCTTAATCCGGCTAAATGTGTCTTTGGTGTTCCGGCAGGCAAGTTACTGGGTTTCCTGGTGTCTAATAGAGGAATTGAGGCTAATCCGGAGAAGATTACAGCTATCACCTCCCTGGCTAAACCGAAGTGCATCAATGATGTTCAGCGTTTGGCGGGCCGAATCGCCGCACTAAGCCGGTTTATCAGCCGCCTCGGAGAGAAGACCATTCCTTTGTACCAAATGCTGAGGAAGACAGACCATTTCATTTGGAGTCCGGCTACTGATGAAGCATTTGAGGACTTGAGCGGCAGTTAGCCAATCCGCCTGTTCTTGCAGCTCCGGTCGACAAGGAGCCACTATTATTATACGTAGCAGCCAATGCTCGGGCAGTTAGCGTGGCTATTGTGGTGGAACGCAAGGAGGTAGGCAAGGAATATCCGGTTCAGCGGTCGGTTTATTATACCAGTGAGGTGCTTATTGAATCCAAGCAAAGGTATCCGCATTGGCAGAAGCTGGTCTATGGTGTTTTCATGGCCAGTCGGAAGTTGAAGCAGTATTTTCAAGGGCACCCCATCACAGTGGCCAGTTCAGCTCCCTTGGGTGATATCATACAGAACTGGGAGGCGACTGGCCGGATTGCCAAGTGGGCTATAGAGCTTGGGCCACACGGACTGAAGTATGTGCCTCGGACGGCGGTGAAGTCTCAAGCACTTGTTGATTTCATCAATGACTGGACGGAGTTACAAGTACCAGAGGAGAAGCCGGATCACAAATATTGGACTATTCATTTTGATGGATCCAGGCAACTGGAAGGCTCGGGGGCTGGAGTCGTGTTAACTTCCCCACGAGGCGATAAGTTTTGTTATGTTCTCCGCTTAATGTTCCCTTGCACTAATAATGCAGCTGAGTATGAAGCCTTGCTCCATGGTCTCCGGATGGCTAAAGAGATGAACTTAAGCCGGGTTAAATGCTTCGGTGACTCGGATCTCGTGGTTCAACAGGTGTCTGGCACTTGGGATTCTAGGGACCCGCTCATGACTGCATATCGTCGGGAAGTGGATAATATTGCGGGTTGCTTCCAGGGTTATCAAGTGGATCATGTGGACCGTCGGAAGAATGAAGCGGCGGACGCTTTAAGCCGGTTGGGCTCTCAGCGCAAACCGGTCCCGCCTAATATCTTTCTGGACGTGCTGCAGAACCCGTCAGTCAAGCTCCCAGGTGAAGCGGATTTGGCTATTCCTGATCCGGAGGCTCAATTGGTGGCAGCATTGCATGCTATTCCGGATTGGACAGTTCCTTATCTTATGTACATGAACCGGGGGGAGTTACCAGAGGATGAGATTCTAGCCAGGCAGATAGTACGGCGATCCAAGTCTATGACGATTGTCAATGGTGAATTGCATCGTCGCAGTGTATCAGGGGCGTTTCAACGTTGTGTTTCTCCTGAGGAAGGCTGTGAAATCTTAAGAGAAATCCATGAAGGGGATTGTGGACACCACGCCGGTTCAAAGTCTCTGGTGGCAAAGGCGTTTCGTCACGGGTTCTACTGGTTGACAGCGCATGCTGACGCGGAGGACTTGGTTAAACGGTGTGATGGATGTCAGAAATTTTCAAGGCATGCTCATGTGCCGGCTCAAGAATTGAGGATGATCCCAATAACGTGGCCGTTTGCAACTTGGGGGCTGGATATGGTCGGACCTTTTAAAAGATCCAAGGATAAGAAAACCCACCTTTTGGTGGCAGTTGACAAATTTACCAAGTGGGTTGAACCGGAGCCTGTCAGCAAGTGTGATGCAGCAACAGCGGTGCAGTTCATCAAAAAGGTGATTTTCCGGTTTGGCTTTCCACACAGTATCATTACTGACAATGGTACCAATTTATCTAAGGGCGCTATGAAGGAGTTCTGTGAACGTGAGCATATCCGGCTTGACGTGTCATCAGTGGCACACCCCTAGTCCAATGGACAGGCAGAACGAGCTAATCAAGAGATCTTGCGAGGCATCAAACCCCGGCTTATGGTCCCATTGCAAAGAACACCAGGATGTTGGGTTGAAGAGCTACCATCTGTACTATGGAGTATCAATACTACGCCAAACCGATCCACAGGATACACGCCATTTTTCATGGTCTACGGAGCAGAGGCAGTTCTCCCTAGTGATATCCGGCATGATTCGCCTCGGGTGGCAGCTTATGTCGAAGCGGACAATGAGACAGCACGGCAAGACGCTTTGGACCTATTGGACAAGGAGCGTGATATAGCAGCTGCCCGTTCGGCGATTTACCAACAAGATCTTCGTCATTATCACAGTCGCCGGGTTAGAACCAGAACTTTTCAAGGAGATTTGGTGCTTCGGCTCATCCAAGACCAAACAAATATGCACAAGTTATCCCCACCTTGGGAGGGACCTTTCGTGGTCAGCAAGAATCTGCACAACGGGTCGTACTATCTGATTGATATTCAAGAGCATAAAGACTCACGTACTTCAGAGGAGGAGACCAACAGGCCGTGGAATATAGCTCATCTTCGGCCTTACTACACTTGAGCCATCGGCTCTATCTATGTACATATCATGACAGTGTATATATTATCTTTGATATAATAAAACCGGAGCCTCAGCTAAAGCGGGGTCTCTGTCTTTCTTATCATGCGTGGTTACATGGAGTGGCTCTGTTTTTAAAGCGGACTCCGGTTTACCCCTTGACATTTGCTTTTTATACATCACTGGGGGCCTTGGTCGTGTCCGAACCAACGCGACACCTTTTGATAGGCGACAGCCACCAGATCACTTGGGGACATGGTCAAGTCTAAACCAGTCACGCCTCTTGGTCGGCCTAAGGCCACAAAATCACTTGGGGGCTTGGCCGAACCCGAACCATTGCCACGCCTCTTGACCTTGCATATATGCCACGAATCATTTGGGGACCTGGCTGACTTGAATCATTGTCACTCCTATTGGGGGCTTGGTCCTGTCCGACCATGGTAATACCATCTGATCAGCTCAGCTACATCTTCGCACGCAAGGAAGTGCCTGACAGTCAGGACCCACCTGGTCGAAGCGTACGTAGCATTGTCATTCTGGTCGCGAACGTGTACATACATACTGGTCGATGTAGAGGCGCACACGTGTTGTAGTAGAGGCGCGCACGTAGCATGTACACGTACGTACAGTGGCCAGGCTGCAAGAAAGAAAATACGGCCACGTACGTACATATGGGCGTTGTCTCGAACACCTACTCGCGCATACGTATGGCCAGGGCTCATCTACATGGCTGGGTCGGAACGGAGAAACTGCGTCGTCGTCGTGTTCATGGGGAGCCAACCGGCTGGGTCAGAAAGGAGAAACTGCGCGTCATGTTCATCGGGAGGGCTTGGACGGAATAGCCGATGGAAACGAGGCCTGGCGTACCACAGAACAGAGGAAACGGCCTTGTGTTCGACCGGCCACGGTCGAAACGGGATCTTGTTCATTGGGAGGGATCTGGCGTACCGCAAAACGGAGGAAACGAACTTCTGTTGGACCTCCTACGGTTGAAACGGGGTCCTGTTGATCGGGAGGGGTGTGGCGTACCGCAAAACAGAGGAAACAGACTTGTGTTGGAGCGCTACGGTTGAAACGGGGGTCCTATTCATCGGGAGGGGTGTGGCGTACCGCAAAACGGGACTCCACGGGATACTATTCATCTCCACCATTGACCTCCTCCAGCCTCCACCTACGACTGTTCATCCACGGGCTCCTGTTCATCCAGCCTCCACCTCGCGCTCCTCCACCGGCTACTGTTCAACCAGCCCTATCCACGGGGTACTGTTCAACCACCCCTCCACGAGGTCCTGTTCAACCACCCCTCCACGGGATACTGTTCATCCAGCCCTCCACCGGCAACTGTTCAGCCAGCCGTCCACCGACTACTGTTCAACCTTCCCTCCATGAGGTCCTGTTCATCCAGCCCTCCACAGGTCCTGTTCATCCACGCCCAACCGGCTCGATCGGTCGGGGTCCTATTCATCCAGCGGCAACACCACGGGGTCCTGTTCATCCAACCCCCATCGGGAACTGTTCATCCAAACCCCCCAGCAACGCTCACTGTTTATTCAGAGGCAGCATCGATCGGCTTCAGTTAGCAGCAGTAGCAAAGGAATCGCTCGGGTTCAGTAACGCATAGCCTGCAGTGCAACCGCTCGGGTTCAGTTAGGCGACGCCTCGCTCAGTTCAGTAAGAGCCCAATGCCTTGCACCCACGTGCATGTACGTGTACGAGAGAAACGCGCATCGCTCGGCCTCCGACCACCCACTATAACCGGGAACTCCCCGATATTTTCCTTGCCCTTGCTTCTACCACGGTTTTTCCGTCATGCACGGCCCAAAGAATGTCATGCAACTGCGTCTCCAGCCCGCCCAAGACGAAAAGCCCATTTTATGTCATGATTTTTTGTCATAGAAGTAGGAGCCCACCACATCGATGATGATACCGGGTTTTGTCACAATAATCGTCATAGAAGTGTCATAAGTATGACAGAAAAAAATTCGTTCGGCCCAAAATGTCATGGATGTGTCTTTTTTTGTAGTGATCCCTACCTAGGCTCAGCAGAGAGGTCCCCGCCGGTTTACATCCTAAGCACTCCGGGTTCTTAGGCCCATCGCCCATTGCACTCCGGGTCATTGTGTGACGAGCCGGGACGAGCACCACCTCATCATGGATGGCACTGGCCCGACAGGCCCACGATGCTGAACTGGACGTCTGACAAAGCTTCGGCTGATACTGCGACGCCGAGCCCCATAACTATTCCACGTGGTGGTTAGTGCGTAAAGGCCAAAGGCCAACTCAGAACAAATACCCAAACCTGCTAGTGCATTGGGGGCTCGCGGAGACGAGCAGAGACTCACGATAATGTGACCCCATCGCCTATCTCGCGGACTTATGGCAAGGGCCCAGAATGCCCGGCCGTGCCTCGTAGAAAACTCGCGGGTGCTCTACAGGCCTGTCCGGCTTTCACATCAACTCGTGGGTACCCCTCAGGGCCAACCCAGCTTCAACAATGGTCTCAAGTAAGGTCCGGGAAACCGTGTGTCCAAAACATCAAGGGGGAAAACCCGAGGAATCACCCTTGGTGGATCCTACTCGATGTAATCATGAAGGTGAACGTGGGAGGAATCACCCTCGAGGTCCACACTTGAGAGATTGCATGACAGAGTTGTATCGGGAGTGGTGAAGGAGGAATCACCCTCGATGACCATGACCGAATAGCTACACTACAGAGCTATCATCAGGAGTGTGTTACGAGGTATCACCCTCGACACTCGATAGTATCTCCGCAGAGTCGAGTAACAAAGGGGGTGTGATGTGATGTGATGTGTCAGGCACTGGTCATCGATCACGTTGATCGAGTCGTCGATGATGAAGCAGGGGCAACAAGGACAAGGTGGGGGTCACATATGAATGACTAACCAACCTATACTAAGCAGTTTAGGATAAGTAGGTAAGGTACAACATTAGGTACAAAAGCAGGCTATGCATCAGAATAGGAGCAACCAATTACACTAGCAAAATCTAATGAAAGCATGAGAGAATGGAATGGGCGATATCCGAATGGTCAAAAGTGAGGCTTGCCTGGAAGCTACGCTGAAAGGGAAGAAGAGTCGTCGATGATGTAGTCGATCACAGGGACATCAGCAACGGTCTTGGGGTCTACCGGAGAAGTATAGGGGGAAGAAATAGTAAATACAGAGCAAACAAGAGCAATACTATGCATGAAAAGACAATAAGCAGCGCTAGGGGTGTTCTAACGCAATACTATGTGATACTGGCGAAGGGGGAAAACATCTGGGAATGTTTTCCTGAAGTTTGGCATTTTTGAACAGACAAACCGGAGGGGAAAGGTTCGATGTTTGCTATGCTAGGGATGGGTGGCGGACGAACGGAAATCATATTCAAATTCGTCTCGTCGTTCTGAGCAACTTTCATGTACAAAGTATTTTCATTCGAGCTACGAATTATTTTATATGATTTATTAAAGTTTTATCCATTTTTTGGAATTCTAAAAATAATCTAATTCGAAAATATGAAATAAGGAAACTGCTATGGGTACGCATAAGTGTACCCAGCCGTGGGTGTGTATTACAGGTGGGGACAAGGGGCTGAGTTAGCAGCCCAGTCAGTAGTCAAAGTTTGATTGTTGACTGGTCAAACTTACCGATGGGGCCCCACTGCCAGCGTCCCTTTTTTTACATAGTGTTTAACGTAATCTAACTAGGGGTGGGGCCCCTCTGTCATAGAGCCATTATCTTAGTAGATATTAGTTAACAGAAATTAATTATTTAATTATTTTTAACTGACTATTAGGGGTTAGTTAACCTGGGCGGGCCCACGCGTCAGTGGGTCAACCACTGGTTAAACGTGTGTACGTGCATGCCCACCGACGAGCACAAGAGACGCCGTCCGTGTTCAGGACTCGCTGGATAACGCGCACCGGCCATGGCTCGAGCTGCTCTTGGGCTCATTCCAACGAGCACGAAGCCATGCGAGGGATGGAGCGAGCAGCAGCACTTGGGGTTGGCCAAGACGACAACAATGACGGTCAGCGACAACTAGGCGTGCGCGGGCAATAGCAGTGATAGGATGCTAGAGTGGTAGCACGGCAGGAGAGCAGCCGAGCAGCAGCACAAGTAGTAGGAAAAGCGCGAGCGCGCGGGGGTGGCCGCGGTGACCGCGGGCGATGAGCTCACGGTTGGTGGTGATACCGGTGCTAAACACGGACAGAGGGAGAGGAGAAGGACGCATCTTGCGTGTTGGGTCACATCAAGGTGCGTAGGGGGCTCAGGGGAGCCGGAGGGACCACGCCAGCGAGGTCCGGCAACTGGACGGGCCGGCAGGCACGAGGGCGAAGCAGAGGTGCGGTTGAGGGAGCTCGTCGAGCGAAGGAAGAGGAGCCACAGGGTGGACTGACAAGGAGGAGGCTGGGAGGGGCGATGCTCGATGCTGGCCGCTGGCAACCTCTGCGGGCGGCGGCTCGGGCGGCGGGCGTTGGGCGCCAAGATCGGTATGGAGGAGATGGGGATCGGGGAAGTGGGAGAGGGGATTTAGGGTTGCGGGGGAGGGAGAGGTCCCCTTGTAGGCCAGAGAGGGGGCGGTTGGGCCGGCGAGTTGGCCCAGCATGGGGGGGTTGTTTCTTTTCCTTTTTCACATTTTATTTTCTGTTTTCAGTTTTAGCTATTGTTTTCTACTAAATTGTAAAACTAAATGAGTTTTGCTAGATATGAGACTTGTCGCATAAATCAAGCACATTATTTCTAGGAGTCACAAAAAGTTTGAGGCCAAAAGGAGTTGTCTAACCATTTTTAAAAATTGAAAAGGCCAATTTTAAATGTTGCTCGACCACTAAATAAATTTCTAGGGGCACTTTGGGAAATCCAAAAGAGGTTGGTTCCAACATGACAATTAGTCAGTGATTTATTTGCATCACTATGAACATTTTAGTTTTAAAGTTTGAAAACTTTTATAGCATGACTTGTCTTCAAAATTTGAATTTGAATGGGGTTTGAATCTAAGCGGGATTTAGCAACAGTAAACGCGATGACATGGCATCATTAGAAGGTGATTACTGTAGCATAATTATCCGGGCGTCACAATTCTCCTCCACTACAAGAAATCTCGTCCCGAGATTTAAGAGATGGAGTAAGGGGGAAAGACTCGGGTAGGACGGAGCTCATCTCAAGATAGGTACCTAGGGGGTATCTCAGTGAACTTGGCATATAGGCATCTCTCGAGTTAAAATTCAAGAAAGTCGTCAAGATCAAGGTAAGAAGCTGCAATAAGAAGCTTCAAGCGGGTAGGCAATCGTTCCTTGCCTGAAACAGAGGGCAAAAGGGGTTCAGAGCAATGGGAAAAAGTATTGCTTCTGATACCAAAATAGTTTGTCTCTCAGAATGTGGCTCGTGATTTTCATACGAAGCCAAGCATGAGGAATAACTTTAGAAACAGGGGTGTACAAGAGAGTCAGGTTTCGATCCTATGGAACTGTGGGTTATGGGCCCACCATGTGGGTTAAGGCAGGAAGGCGCTAACATTTTGCATGGTCATGAAAACAAGGCATGTCAGAGGATAGCATGTCAATTATTTTGGCAACAACTTTGGTACCAAGGGCGAGGGACAAAGAGAACCATTTTCATGCTCGTTAGGACGAGGCGGTCCAATAGGCAAAGTTCTCGTCCATCAGTGGCTACCGGAATGTCATCAACAATAGTAACAAGGTCTTACTGACAGAGTTTGTACACCGAGATGTTTACATAAGCAAGGAATTATCACTGCTCAGATATGTTAGTTTACAAGAATGGTTAAACAAAGCAATGGAAAGGCAAGTGTAGATTCGAATCAGTTATCGGTGTCCTCGAGTGTCTAACAACTCAAAACCCGTGAAAAAATGTGGATCGGCGAGAAATAATAATTGATGAAGAACTCATAAGAAGTTGTGTAGTTCCATGATATTCTCGGGGTACCAGAAGGTAATGCTCGAGGGTAGAGCAAAATAGAGGTTGGATAGGTGAAATGATCTGCAGAAGACAAGTACTTCCACTTGTCCAAGAAATGGGATCAAATAAGAACAATATGGTCGGAAACATGGTTACGAAGGACCAAACATAGATACAAGATGAACTTATCACAAGGGGATTATTATTATTACAAGAAGCTTCCCTGATAAGTTCCACATCGAGTCAATGGGCATGAACACAAAGGTTCAAGGTCGACTCTCACTTCTCTAAGGCACAACTTTTCATTCACTTCTCGCTTTTGAAAAAGTTGTAGCGTTGGAATTTTACCTGACGAAAAGCCAGCGGAGTATAACCCGTATAACTTTCGAGTTCACACGGATTTAGGGAGGACATAGATTCAGCACATTGGGGCATCTTAGGAACATATACCACAAACTTCACGAGTAAATAACTCAAGCCTGGAAGCAGAATATGGTTGACAAGAGCGGGGGATACAATTTACCAAAGGCATTATGTATCCGAGGAAAGGCTCACAAGGTTATTGAATAATAAGGACGTTGTCGGATAAATCCCAATAAAGGATCTGGTGGTCCACAAGGGATCTGATGTGAGCAATAGTACTCAACCAGAAGAAGAAGAAAGAATGCAAGGAGATCAGATTATAGAAAGAACTGACTAATTCAAATCTCAAATGTAACGGAATTATGATTTCCAATTCAAGAGATCAGAAGCAGATGCTCTGATTAATGATGGATAAGTTGAATAGACTCAGAGTGACAGTCAATCAAGGCTTGATTTGTCGAACACCAGCTAATGTACGGGGTGACGTCAGAGCCGATGGGAAGAATTCTAATTGTGATTGATGATTGCTAGCATTCAGAAACATATCGAATCAAATGTTCAGAATGACGATGACAAAGGATGTCAATATGATTAGTAGACTTATGGGTTTAACCATAATGCAAGCAAGCAAGAATTTCAAGAGCAATAGGCTGTAGAGGATCATCGGAAGATCTGATAGTATTTCAAAGTATCTTGTGAATCACTTGATCAACTAGGAATGAACAAATCCTAGCTAAGTGTGAGGAATTATCTGTAGATGTATTCATGTGGCAAAGAATCGCAAGGCAGTGACACAGGGGATTCTTAGAAGTCGTAGACTAATTCGATGTATCTCGTAATAACAAGAGAAAGTAGGAATCATTGTGTATGAAGTTATTTGTAAGGATATATCGATAGTAGGGATCGCAACGGCGAAGGGCAGAAGAGTCTCGGGAAAACATCGGAGAGTATCTTCAGAATCTTCTGATGAAGTAGGCGATCATCTGTAATGAAGGGCTCTCCGGGAGAAAGTGGTCATGAGATCCTAACGTCAGAGTTAGAAAATCTTTAACCAGAAGAGAAGAGATATCAAAATCCCAGGGTATAGACGAGGAATAAAAGATCCTAATACCACCCAATTGGCGACGTGGGTCCGTAAGCCGCAGAATAATGTTAGTATAACAGGTTTTCAAAGGCTAGACTCAACTTCGACCAAGGAGTTGGAAAGGGGGATCCTACAGGCAGTCGGCTCTGATACCAACCTGTGACGCCCCCGATTCAATCGTACACTAATCATACACAAAAACGTGTACGATCAAGATCAGGGACTCACTGGAAGATATCACAACACAACTCTAGACACAAAATAAAATAATACAAGCTTTATATTACAAGCCAGGGGCCTCGAGGGCTCGAATACAAACTCGATACACAAGAGTCAGCGGAAGCAACAATATCTGAGTACAAACATAAGTTAAACAAGTTTTTCCTTAAGAAGGCTAGCACAAAAGCAACAACGATCGAAGAGGCAAGGCCTCCTGCCTGGGACCTCCTAACTACTCCTGGTCGTCGGCGGTCTCCATGTAGTAGTATCCGTCGGCGGTGGCATCTGGCTCCTGGGATCCACCATCTGGTTGCAACAACCGGAAAGAAGAAATAAAGGGGAAAAGGGGTAGCAAAGCAACCGTGAGTACTCATCCAAAGTACTCGCAAGCATCAGATCTATACTAAGTATGCATTGGTATCAAATGGAAGGTATGTATCTGTGGACTGAACTGCAGAATGCCAAAATAGAGGGGAAGGCCTAGCCTATCAAAGACTAGCATCTTCGAGCAGCTCCAAGCATCTTGCAACATTCGGAAGAGTAGAGAGTAGCATTTTATAATTAACAAGCATGTTGTAACATTAACACCCAGAGATCCTCCCTCAACTCCCTGCGAGAAAGCAATCCCGAAGCCACCTATCAATCACATATCTCAAGTGTCCATTTTTAGTTACATTAGATCAGGATACAAGTCTGAACGTCCGTTACCGTGGAAACGGCTATTAATAGATAATCTTCCCAGCATAGGTGCACCATGTTACCCAACACGCTTGATTACTCTGGACGGACACACTTTTCTGAGTCAATGCCCGGCCTCGGAAGATCAACACGTCACAGCCCAACCTAGGCTCAACAAAGGTCCGCGCCGGTCTACATCCTAAGCACTCGGGGGTCTTAGGCCCATCGCCCGTTGCACTCCGGGTCATTGTGCAAGGAGCCAAGACGAGCACCACCTCATCACGGATGGCACTGGCCTGACAGGCCCACGATGCTGAACTGGATGTTTGACAAAGCTTCGGCTGATACTGCGATGCCGAGGCCCATAACTATTCCCGCGTGGTGGTTAGTGCATAAAGGCCAGAGGCCAACTCAGAACAAATATCCAAACTTGTTAGTGCATTGGGGGCTTGCGGAGATGAGCAGAGACTCACGATAATGTGACCCCGTCGCCCGTCTTGTGGACTTATGGCAAGGGCCCAGAATGCCCGCCATGCCTCGTAGAAAACTCGCGGGTGCTCTACGGGCCCGCCCAACTTTCATATCAACTCGCGGGTACCCCTCAGGGCCAACCCGGTTTCAACAATGGTTTCAAGTAAGGTCCAAGTAACCGTGTGTCCAAAACTTCAAGGGGGAAAACCCGAGGAATCACCCTCGGTGGATCACACTCGATGTAATCATCAAGGTGAACGTCAGAGGAATCACCCTCCGGGTCCACATTTGAGAGGTTGCACGACAGAGTCGTAGCAGGAGTGGTGAAGGAGGAATCATCCTCGATGACCACAACCAAATAGCTACACTACAAAGCTATCATTAGGAGAGCATTACGAGGTATCACCCTCGGCACTCGATAGTATCTCTGCATAGTCGAGTAACAAAGGGGGTGTGATGTGAGGTGAGGTGTTGGGCTCTGGTCATCGATCACGTCGATCGATTCGTCGATGATGTAGCAGGGGCAACAAGGACAAGGTGGGGGTCACTGATGGATCACTAACCAACCTATACTAAGTAGTTTAGGATAAGCAGGTAAGGTACAACATCAAGTACAAAAGCAGGCTATGCATCAAAATAGGAGCAATCAATTACAATAGCAAAATCTAATGCAATCTTGAGAGAATGGAATGGGCGATACCGGGATGGTCAAAAGGGGGCTAGCCTGGAAGCTTCGTTGGAAGGGAAGAAGAGTCGTCGATGACATAGTCGATCACAAGGACATCGGCAGCGGTCTCGGGGTCTACCGGAGAAGAAGAGGGGGAAGAAACAGTAAATACAGAGCAAACAAGAGCAATACTATGCATGACAAGACAATAACCAGCGCTATGGGTGTTCTAACGTAGTACTACGTGATATCGACGAAGGAAAAAACATCCGGGAATGTTTTCCCGAAGTTTGGCATTTTCGGACAAACGAACCGGAGGGGAAAGGTTTGATGTTTGCTTTGCTAGGGACGTGTGGCAGATGAACAAACATTGTATTCGAATTCGTCTCATCGTTCTGAGCAACTTTCATGTAGAAAGTATTTTCATCCGAGCTACGAATTATTTTATATGATTTATTAAAGTTTTATTCATTTTCTGAAATTCTGAAAAAAAATCAAAAATATTAAATACAGAAACTGCTATGGGTACAAAGAAGTGTACCCAGCAGTGTGTGTATTACAGGTGGGGACAAGGGGCTGAGTCAGCAGCCCAATCAGCAATCAAAGTTTGACTGTTGACTGGTCAAACTTACCGATGGGGCCCCACTGCGAGCGTCTCTTTTTTTACAGAATGTTTAACTTAATCTAACTAGGGGTGGGGCCCCTCTGTTATCGATCCATTATCTTAAGAGAGATTAGCTAACTGAAATTAATTATTTAATTATTTTTAACTGGCAATTAGGGGTTTGTTAACCCGGGTGGGCCCATGCGTCAGTGGGTCAACCCACTGGTTAAACGTGTGTGCGCGCGTGCCCGCCGGCGAGCACAGGAGACAGCGGCGGTGTTCGGGACTCGCTGGAAAACGCGCACCGGCCGTGGCTCGAGCCGCTCTTGGGCTCATTCGAGCGAGCACGAAGCCATGCGAGGGATGGAGCGAGCAGCAGTAGTTGGGGGTGGCCAAAACGACAACAACGACAACTGGGCGTGCGCGGGCAATATCAGCAACAGGA
The DNA here is from genome assembly GCF_002162155.2 of Triticum dicoccoides. Classification (NCBI taxonomy): domain Eukaryota; kingdom Viridiplantae; phylum Streptophyta; class Magnoliopsida; order Poales; family Poaceae; genus Triticum; species Triticum dicoccoides. Next base: position 168,060,234 of record NC_041387.1, on the reverse strand, counting down.
TGCCACTGGTAGCGCGGCAGGAGAGCAGCTGGGTAGTAGCGCAAGTACCAGACAGGGCCGCGAGCGCGCGTGGTGGCCGCGATGACCGCGGGCGGCGAGCTCATGGTTGGTGCTGATACCGGTGCTAAACATGAACAAAGGAAGAGGGGAAGGATGCATCTCGTGTGTTGGCTCACATCGAGGTGCGTAGGGGGCTCAGAGGAGCCGGAGGGACCCTGCCGGCGAGGTCCGACGACTGGATGGGCCGACAGGCGCGAGGGCGAAGCAGAGGTGCGGTTGAGGGAGCTCGTCGGGTGGAGGAAGAGGAGCCGCAGGGGCGGACTGACGAGGAGGAGGCCGGGAGGGGCGACGCTCGACGCCGGCCGGTGGCGGCCTCTGCGGGCGGCGGACGCCTAGATCGGGTTGGAGGAGAAAGGGATCGGGGAAGTGGGAGAGGGGATTTAGGGTTACGGGGGAGGGAGAGGTGGCCTTGTAGGCCAGAGAGGGGTGGCGGCTGGGCCGGCCATTTGGCCCAGCGTGGGGGGATGTTTCTTTTCCTTTTTCACATTTTATTTTCTGTTTTCAGTTTTAGCTAATGTTTTCTATTAAATTGTAAAACTAAATGAGTTCTGTTAGATATGAGACTTGTCACATAAATCAAACACATTATTTCTAGGAGTCACGAAAAGTTTCAGGCCAAAAGGAGTTGTCTAACCATTTTTAGAAATTGAAAATTCCAATTTTAAATGCTGCTCGGCCACTAAATAAATTTCCAGGGGCACTTTGGGAAGGTTGGTTCCAACATGATAATTACTCAGTGATTATTTGCATCACTATGAACATTTTAGTTTTAAAGTTTGAAAACTTTTATAGCTTGACTTGTCTTATTTTGAATTTGAACGGGTTTTGAATCTAAGCGGGATTTAGCAACAGTAAAAGCAATGACATGGCATCATTAAAAGGGGATTACTGTAGCATAATTATCCGGACGTCGCAACTCTATTTGGTGTCTTAAGAACCAAATAGAAATTTCCTATGCAATGAGCGTAGAGTTCAGTACCCGTACATGGAATGTAAAAGCTCCCAAATTGAACAACTTCTGTTTCTTAGGGATTTGGGGATTAGGCCGACTCCATCCAATTTGGAGATAGTATTATCGCCATTATGAATCATCAAAGACCAATTGTAGATTAATTGCTTAAGATTGCAAGAAAGTCACCAAGACTTCAATAGCCTATGGCTCGATATTATTTGTGGTCAACCATGCCCTACAAAATAAACTTGAGGTCATGGGAGATCCAACTTCGAGGAAGTAGTTTTCTTGTTTTGTATAATATAAAGGGAACTTCTAACGAGGAAGCTTAGGAATGCTATTTCCCTTCATTTCGAGCTTTATCTTTAGATCATTCATTGACGCCTATTCCACTTCATAGATCTTTGAACATTGTACTCCCTCCGTTCAAAATAATTGAAGTTTAAGATTTGTCCTAAGTCTTTTCTTTTTAGGTTTGGCCAACTATATAGAAATATAGACTTTCTAAAATGTTTTTTTGTATTATGTGTATTTGGTATTTTAGATCTTAACAAATGTTTGTATAAAGGGTCCGACTATGTTACATCTTGATGTGAGATAATATCTCACATATAGGTCACATCTATGTTTTGTAATCCTCCCTGATGGTCTTTTTTGTTGCTATTTGTTTTCTGGCATTTTTCGTTGTTATTTCTTGTTGGGTTGAACACACGTGGGCTGCCTGGCCAACGCCAGGGCTAGCTACAAGAGCTAGGCTCGGCTCCCACGCCGGCCTTAAATTGATACTACCTCCGTCCGGGTTTATTGGTCCCCATTGTATTTCGTGTCAAATTTTGACCATAGATTAAACTAACAAAATATTCACGCATGTCACCAAACATTATATTTTTTAAAACTATGTTCAAATACGAATCCAATGAAATGATTTTTCTTAACATGCATTAACATTTTGTTAGTTAAATCTTTAGTCAAAATTTGGCACAAACTACAAAAAGGACCTATAAACCAGGATGGGGTAGTACAAGTCTGCATGCAATGAAAAAGCAGCACTATTGTTGACAAGGCCCATATCCTTCAGCTTTTTTGCAAAGTGCCCTCCAGCTTGTCCCTAGGTTGACGTCTTTTATGTTAATTTACCCCATCCATAAACATGAAAAATGTTCATGATTTTTTTACAATCACAAATTACAAAAATAAAAAATGAAGAATTTGAAAAAAAAAAGTCTCGCAAGTTAAGAAGTGTCCATTATTTCAAAAAATGTTCATGAATTAAAAAAATTTCACATATTAGGAAAAATATATTTGCGATATAAAAAATCTTCAAGAATTTTAAAAATGTTTGAGAACTTAAAAAGTATTCACAAATTCAATAAATATTCATGAATTAAAATGATGTTCATGAATTTGTTAACTTTTCATGATTTTCTAAGAATATTCATGAATAAAAGAAATGCTCATTAATTCAAAAAAATCACATCAATTTAAAAATGTACATTCGGACAAAAAAAATGGCCAAACCTAGTTGTGAGTTGATGGTGGAGTTGCAATTCGGTAAAAAACACCAGGCCAGTTGCGACACTAGGATGGTCTTGCAATCGGGGCAAAGAAAAGGACCAATGGCCCAGTTGCATGTCAAGGGTGGACTTACAACTGGGATGGAAAAAAGATACAAGCCTAGTTGCGAGTTGATGATTGACTTGCAAGTATGGCAAAAAAGGGTCATACCCAGTTGTTAGTGGATGATTGAATTGCAACCGGGACAAAAAAGCCAGCCCTAATATGCGAGTCGATGGTGGATTTGCAATTGAGGTGGAAAAAAGTCAAGCTCGTTTGTGAATCAAAGGGTGGCCTCACAACCAGGGCAAAAAATGATCAAGTGCCCAGTTGCATGTTAATGGTGGACCTGCAACTAAAAAAGAAATTTGCTGGCCTAGTTGCAAGTCGATATGGATTTGCAACTGGATAAAAAAGGGTCAAACTCAATTGCATGTTGATGGTGTACTTGCAATTGGGCCAAAAAATGTTGGGTCCAGTTGCAAGTCATGTGTGGGCTTGCAAACTAGGACAAAAAAAGGTCAAGGACCTAGTTGCATGTCAATGGGGGACTTGCGAAGGATGGAAAAAGGGTTAGACCTAGTTGCAAGTCGATGTTGACTTGAAACCGCATCAGAAAAGAACAAGGTGCAGTTGTGAATCGATGGTTGTCTTGCAACTCAAATAAAACAAGGCATACCCAGTTGAGTCGATGATTGACTTGCAACTGGAACAAAAAAACCAACCACTAGTTGCGAGTCGGTGGTGGACTTGCAACCAAGCCGCATATTCAAAATAGGTTTATCAATATAAAATATAATCAAGTGCCCACTTGAATGTCAATGGTGGACTTGTTGTTGGAAAAGAAAATTGTCAGCTAATTGTGAGTCGATGGTGGATTTGCAACTGTATAAAAAAGGATGAACTCATTGCAAGTCGATGGTGGACTTGCAATTGGGTCAAAAAATGTTGGGTCCTGTTAAGAGTCATGGGTGGACTTGCAAGTGGGGCAAAAAAAGATTAAGGACCCAGTTGCATGTCATTGATAGACTTGCAAATAGGACAGAAAAAAGGGTATGGCCTAGTTGTGCGTCGATGGTTGACTTGCAACTGCAAAAAAATATCAAGGAGCCCAGTTGTAAAGCGGTGGTTGTCTTTCAACTAGAATAAAACAAGGGTCGGCGCAGTTACGAGTCGATGGTTGACTTCCAACTAGAAAAAATAGAGTCAACCCCTAATTGCGAATCTGTGGTGAACTCGCAACTAAGGCACGTATTCAAATATTGTTCATCAATAAAAAATTATCAAAATAAAAAAAATTATCAAGTGCCCACTTGCATGTCAATTGTGGACTTGCAACCGGAAAAAAAAATTGTCGGCCCAGTGTAAGTCGATAGTTGATTTGCAACTAGATAGAAAAAAGGGGCCGAACCCAGTAGCAACTCGATTGTGGACTTGCAATTGAGTCAAAAATGTTGGGCCCAGTTGCGAGTCATGGGTGGACTTCTAACTGGAGCAAAAAAAATTAAGGACCCAGTTGCATGTCAATGGTGCACTTGCAACTAGTACGGAAAAAGGGCCGGGCCCAGTTGCGAGTCGATGGTTGACTTGGAACTGCAGCGAAAAAAGATCAAAGGACTAGTTGTGAATTGATGGTTATCTTGCAACTGAAATAAAACAAGGTCAGGCCTAGTTGCGAGTCGAGTGTTGACTTGCAATTGGAACAAAAAATGTCAACCCCAAATTGTGAGTTAGTGGTGGACTTACAACTGAGGCGCATATTCATAAATCGTTCCATCAATAAAAAATATTTATTAAAAAAGTAAATGAAGAAGAATAAAAATTATTCATGAATTTTGAAAATATTCATAAATTTAAATGACTTTTGAATAATTTGAACAACATTTGTCAAACATCCCGAATGCAAAATTGATGTTGTCCTTTTGCAAAAACATACAAAAATACTAATATCTAGTTACTCTCTCTCCTCTAGGATGGACTTGCAACAAAATGTACAAGAAAAAAAGGTCCAAGAAAAGAAAATAGACACAAAACGTGAAATCGCCTTATGTGAAGAAACAGAACAAAACGGCATGGGAATACATGGACGACACGAGATCATGAGTTTGGGTGAAAAATTACAGCAATAAAATCCAACTGACATCACCTTAGATAAGATATTGATAAACAATGAGATTTAACAAATTCTATTTAAAAGTGATAAATTTCAAACGAATAAATGAGAACAAAAATTAAAGGAACGAGGAAAAGGAAAAAAGATGAGACGAATAGTCTCACTGTGAGATCCCCCGTTCTCCATCGTGCGCACATACTCTTAATGTTCTTTTTCTTCAACACTGCTTTTCACGTTCCCTCTGTATATATACATGAAAAAACAACACAAAATTAAACGAGGGTGGAAACTGTTAGAGATACAACAAGCAAATCAACTCGAGGAAGAACGAAGAACAAGCAGGGGAGATCAGATTTTAACATGAAAAACCCCTCCAACGCGAAAGGAAAAAACCACAGGCGCCAGCCAACCAAACTTCACTATATCCGGGGAGGTTACAAACATAGGGAATTTACAACTGATCGACTTATCCCGTGCGGCCGCTTACAAGAGGTATACATAACACAGGTGACCTAGGTCAGACTCGCTACGCTCTGATTCGGCCCAAGCCTACCGGCGACGGGCCTCGCTCCGCTCGCTTGTAAGAAGTTAGCGTTTCTCTTTGTACTTAGAATTTATTTTTTGAGAGTACGCCAATGGCGTACCATATTTTTATAGACGAAAGAGAGTTAGTTACAAGATGCCCATCCCTGATGCGAACATCTAGGATGGGTGACACACACCTACTCCAACTCCGAAACACTACTAATCTAACTCCTCACAAAACGTTGTAGACGTCCCGCTCCTCGCCCAGCCGTATGCCATGCCGTGATTTCCTCATTCACTAGGTTGGGAATGAGGGGTGCTGGCTTTTGTTGCTCCTGTCTGTTGAAAACCCTGTCGTTTCTTTCCATACAAAGTATCCAAGCCACCGCTGTCACGAGAGTGTCAAACCCTCTTCTGTCAGCTCCCCTAAACTTCTTCCTTTCTCTCATCCACCAAACAGGGAAGGTGTCGTTTGGAGTTGTTCCTACAACATTGAGGCCAAGCGGGTCGAACACTCGATGCCACACCTCATGTGCAAAGGTGCACTTGGCCAGTATGTGGTCAACATTATCCTCCGCTTGCAAGCACGTGAAACATGGCGACGGTTGGTCTTGAAGGCCATGACGTGCTCGTCTATCCGATGTCCACAATCTATATTGTAACGCCAACCAAATAAACAGCTTGCACTTTAACATCGCCTAGCTTCTCCAAGTACAAGCCGCGTCGGGGACTTCTGCAGGCCCGAGCAAAGGTAGTCATAGACCGATTTGGCCGAGTAGCTCGCCATATTCGTCGCCGGCCAAGTGAACCGGTCCGGTTCATTCTCATCTCTATGCACCAAAGCAAGTGCATGGCAAAGGTGCATACATTGCAACTGGGCAGTGAAGGAAGTCGTGGCATCACAGTCCTCGTACCACCTGTTCTCCGTGAGAGCCTGATGGACCGTCCGGCTGTTAATGATTCTCGTTGGCACCGTATCCATCAAGCGCGGTGTGATATCTGCCACGCCAGCTCCGCGTAGCCACTTGTCTCTCCAGAACAGGACGTTGTCGCCCCTCCCAACCTCAATCCTGACCATGGCCTCAAACACAGCTCTTGCATTACAGTCATCCGCCATAGGTAAACCTTGCCATGGTCTGCTAGGGTCAGTCCTCCTGAGCCACTCCCACCTTACTCTCAGGGCCAGAGCCTAGGCTTTCATGTTTGTTGTCCCTAATCCTCCAAACTGCTTTGGTCGGCAAACTTGGTCCCGTGCCACGAGACATTGCCCTCCATTGCTTTTGTTCTTCCCCACCCGGAAAAACGACCTCATCCATTTATTCATTTGGAGCATAACATAACAGAAACAATGATGCTATGGTTAAAGGAAGCAGCAGAACGCACAAAAAACAGACCCATAAACAGCCCAGACAGAGGAATAGTGGGCCGACAAAAAGCCCGACAAAGACAACATGGGGGACACAAGCGGACGCTGCCACCAACGGGAATCAACAACTCCTATGATATGCTAAAAAAACAGCTCGCACGAAAAAAGCAATGGTAGATCAGACGGTGAGGGATTTAGATGTGAGGTAGTATTTCACATCTAGCAATTCCGTTCTAGAAAATTGGTCAGACTTAAACGAAGTGAACTTACGACAAATCTATAAATTCAATTATTCTGAAACAAAGGGAGTATCTAGGTGCTTATTGTTGGGATCTACGATAGGGTGCATTGACTGCAAGTAATGTTTTTCCTACGCGCAGATCAACCACGAACATGCTAACAGAGACGGATCACTTATCATTGCCACTGGACGCACAGTGCTTGTGCAGCGGAAGAAGATTTGAGGCAGCGCATATGCGTGGTTCGTCTCCTCCTTGTTCGATCTCCCTCGAACACGCGATCGTCGGATCCAATGTACTGGTTCGCCAGAGCGGTCGCAAGTGCACCGCCTCTAACGGTATCAGCGTGTGCAGGGGGAACACCATGCCAGTACTAGGAAAAGGCTTATACATAGAAGTTTACCAGTAGCGTGTGTTTTGGAGCCAACACTACTGATAATTACCAGTAGCATGTGTTACAAACCGCGCTACTGGTACAACTTAGCAGCAGCGTTGGTTTCTAGAGGGCACACTATTGGTAAGTTAACCACACCACACCCCCTGGCCAAAAAATAGTAGCAGCGTTCGTACTCTAACAAGCGCTACTGTTAATAATATAGCAGTAGCGTGGGGCCACCAAGAAGCGCTACTGCTACTTCTTCTATGTGTAATCGTTTACTAGTAGCGTGTTTTTTGAGCAAGCGTTATAGATAGTTTTATGTACCAGTAGATATTTTGGCTGGCACAGATAGCAGTAGCGCGCTTTGGTGCCCCGTGCTACTGATATGGTCGCCAGCCAAAATATCTGCCACCTTCCCCCCTCCCCCTCTTCTTCCCCCCTTTCTTTCTCCCCTCCCTCTTGCACTTGCTTGTTCTTCAATGATTCCCCCTCTTCTTTGCCCCTACCCCCTCCATTAGAGGCCCCTCCCTCCCCCTCTTCTTTGCCCTCCACCACTGTCGGATAGCGGGTTCCGGCAGACCCTTGAGGTTTGAACTCTGGGGTGCGCGCCAAGATCTCTCCTCTACCAACTCGCGTCTCGTCGCCTCGCTAAGGATCTAGGCTACACGATGAACAACACAAGAGACGTAGGGTTTATACTAGTTCGGGCCACCATTGTGGTGTAATACCCTACTCTAGTTTGTGGTGTGGTGGATTGCCTCTGGGGCTGATGAAGAACAGTACAAACGAAGAACAGCCTCGCGAGGGGTGTTCTTGTGGTGGTGTTGTCCCTTTGGAGGGGTCGATTCCAGATGCCTCTATACTATGGTGGCTAGTCCTATATAGAGAGTAAGAGGCTCTGGTCCTCTTCCCACATATTGAGCGGGAAGGGCGCCAACAATTGGCCATTTTGAAGGGGAACATCTAGTACACTTATCCTGACTAAAGTCGGTCCTTGCCTGTCAAAGACTCTGACGATGACGCCGTCCTGGGCTCCAGGGTGACCTCCTTCCTGCCGTTCCGCTCGTCTTGGTCTTGTTGCACCGAAATGGTAGCCTTTGCCTGATGCCTTGGCCTGTGCTTGCTCCCTTTGCACCAAAGGGGAAACAAGGACACTGCGCAGGCCGGTGCCCACCTGGCACCCGCCAGGCCTCGATCATCATGGCTTGCATCACAGGCACCTCACGAGGTACCCCTGCCTTGATCTCTCCGCCTCCTCGCGAGCCAGCCTGACGAGGCTACTCCTGAGGAAGCCTTCCTGTCGTCCGCCCCGCGAGGCTTGGTCCCTCGCGAGGGTCTTGAGCTTGAGTTGGTGAAGGTGGGCCGCACTGGGCCATTGCTTCAGCCACGCCGCACGCTGCAGGGAGGCAAGTCTGGGGACCCCCGTTCCTAGAACGCCGACAGTAGCCCCCGGGCCCAAGGCGCGCCCGGACTTGGCTTAGCGGAGAAGCGAAGGGGCAAGTGTGAAGTGTCGCGGGCCCCATCAGCCTGCGGCCTTGGGCGCCGCATGGCGGTTGATTGGACGTGGGTGTCTCCGCTCCACCACGCCCCTCATTGCACGCCCGGCTCGACGGACCCGTGGGTGCACACAGTCATTCCCTTTTCGCCATTCGCGCGCCCCCCGTCCTTCCTTTCTCATCGAGCTCCAACCTCCGCCTCCAATCCAGCTCGAGCTCTCCCCCCTTTCCGTCGCCATGGTGCCAACGAAGAAGGGAAAGGGGAAGAAGCCCGCGCCTTCACCCCGCTTGCCTCCGGCAGCGGCTCCCGCCGTTGATCGGTCAAACATACTCAACCCTGAAGCCTTGGACAAGGTCCGCTCCGCTCTTGCCTCCATCTTCAACGGGTGCGAGAGAAAGATGGTCTAGCCCGCGTCTCACTCCTCCTTCGACAAGGTTGTCACCGAGGTCCGATTCTTCGCTGATGCCCTGTGGGCGGGTCTGGTTCCCCCCTTTTCTGCTTTCTTCAATGCGGTGCTCTCCCATTATCAGATCCACATGATGCACCCGGGTCCTGAATCCATTACTCTCCTTGCTGTTTTCGCCTTTGTGTGCGAGGCCATGGTGGGCATTCCTCCTTCGGTTGCCCTCCTGCGCCATTTCTTCTCTCTACGCCTGAGCGACCCCACTCAATGCTTGGGGTGCGTGAGCTTCCTCGCCGTGCCGGAGACGGCTGCTTCAGGGATCGACTTCAGCCTTCCTCCTCCTTCGGCCAGGTTCCGAGAGTGGTGGTTGTATGTGGACGTCGGAGTACCCAGTCCCCTGCTCTCGCACCCAACCTCGCCTGCTGTCCCCAACTCAGGCTGGGGTCATGAGACGCTCACGAGCCCCCGGCTTGCCTTCGTCTAGTGCCGCTTCCGGAATTTGAGGGCGCTCGATGTAACGGCGCCCAAGGTGGTGAAGGAGTTCCTTCAGCGTCGCATTACTCCTTTCCAGCGCCATTCCCGCCGGATGTGGGCCTTCGCGGGGCGTGAAGACCGCATGAGGCTCCAGGAGGAAGACCTGGCGCCCGAAGTGCTGAGGACGGTGCTCAGGGTCCTGACTGGCGATCCTTTCCCAGGTAGCGTTCGACAGGGGGCCGCCCTCTTGTATCTTTGCTCGGGCAGGGCCGATTTTGTGAGGCAGATGCCCAGTTCTAACGAGTGGGTGATGCGTCCGGTTGGCCTCACTGGACCCCACGAGAACCCAGTTGTCGTGGCTGCTCTTCTGGTTGCCCACGGCGGTCCTGCCTCAGGTGATGGGGCAGGGAGACAGGAACCACCGGGAGCTGAGGGGGCCGATGCCGGGATGCTGACGCCGCGCGGAGTCCCGGAGGTGGCATCCCCCAAAGCCCGTTCTTGACTAGCGACAGGCCTGGAGTTGCAGCCTGCAGCTCCTGAGGCCGGGGCTCCCGAGGCCCCGGCCGTCCCTCACGGGGCGGCGCCTGGCGGTGTGTCCCAGGCCAATGCCTCTGACGCTGTTCATCTTGACGCCTCCTCTGCACCACAAACCGACCCTTGCGCCGAGCGCTTGGGCCGGTTCCGTGTAGACTTCGAGGCCCTCCGTAAGAGAAAGGAGGCCTTGGGTGCGATGATCGCCCCTGTCGCCTATTGAAGCGCAGGAAGTACTTCGCCATCGACGAGTAAGCCCTTCTTTTTCCTGGTTCCTTACTTTCCTGTTGCTTCCGCTAATCATAGCCTTTCAGGGCCTTTCCCGCCGAGTTGATGGAGACGACTGGGGAGCCATTCCCCCAAGCTTCACCTTCTCTGCCGATTTTGAGTGTCCCGAGCTCGAGTACCGCCCTTGCCGCGGGGCTGCCTGGAGAAGTAGGCCGCCCCGCGGAGCATCTTGATCCCGCGCACCTAGGGCCCCTCCTTCGCCAGCTCTCCTGGGGCATGGCCAGCCTGCCCCGCACTCCCTCTTTAGTCATAGACGTTGACTGGCTGAAGTCGATCTTGAGCTCTTCCTCGGGGGACGAACCGGCACCGGGCTGGATCCATGGCATGGCCCGTCCGGTGGTTATGGGGGCGCCAGCCCCCATCCCCCAGCCGAGAGGGAGTGTGCTGCCTCATGGCCCTCCGCGTGCGCCAGGGGCGGAGGACGATGTGGAAGACGTGCTTAGGCGCGCTTGGGAGCATAGTGCCCTTCGTCGAGAGTTCCTTCAGAAGGCGACGGACGCGGTGAACCAGCTCGGGGAGGAGCTTGCTGGCGAGGATGCATGCCTCGAGGCTGAAGGCCTGCGCCTGGCCGATGAGAGGCGCAAGCTGAGGGTGGCCGTCAGCCTCGCACGGCAGCAACGTGATCTTGAGAATGTGAAGGCTAAAGCGTTGCTGGCGGCCTCGCGTGAGGCCTGCTCCCAAGCCATCGAGGAGACCCAGGAAGCATACCGACGGCGCAAGGCTGTGGAGGAGGACGCGTGGGAGCTCCAGGCCTGGAGCAACTCTCTAGAGCGGTAGGTGGAGCTGCGCCAGGCGGCCGTTGTGTCGCTGAGAGGGGGACCTGACGACGAGGCGGAGCTCCGGAGGCGTGAGGAGGCGCTGGTGCTGGGGGCCGCTAAGCGGAACCTTGAACTTGAGAGGTTGGAGACGAGGGAGCGCCTGGTGACCCAGGCGGAGGATGACGTCAGTGCGCGGGAAGCCTGAGTCCAAGAGGAGATCGACCGTCGCATGGCGGAGGCTCGCTCGAATCTTGAACGCAAGTATGAAAGAAGGCTGGAGCTGATCAGGGCCAAAGCTGAGGGCAGGACCGCTGCCCTTAGGGCTAAGCTGGCTGAAGCGACACAGCATGCGGACGCCTCCGGGGCTGCCCTCGGCGCAGCGCAGGCGGAGCTGGCTTCTTCCCGCGCCGAGGTGCTTCTTCTCCAACAAAGGGTCGATGGCGCCGAGGCCGTGGCGTGGCAGAATGAGGACGAGATCCGTCAGCGGCAGACTCTGGAGCACGTGCATGGCCCCATGCTTCGAACACTCAGGGAAAGGGCCAACGCGGCCCTGGGCAACATCTGCGAGGCGGGCGTTGTGGAGCTCCGCATAATCAACTACGCTGGCAACCTCCGGTTCTTCACAGATGTGGTGACGCAGTTGGAGACCCGCTCTGACAGGGCCCACAGGCTTTTTGAAGAGAGGAGCCGAGCCTTGCTTGGGCGTGCTTTTTCCCGAGTTTTCAGTTATCTTCGGGACAGGGACCCCCATTTCGACTTTGATGCCGCCATCGCACCGGTGCCCATAGCCATCCGGGGCGATCTGGCGCAGTGGGTGGAGGACAACGTGGATGCCCTCGTTAGGGCCTTCACCACTGATGACGATGGTGTGGTCGTGGCTGCCGATGAAGGTGGCGTGGTGAATGATCAGGATGCCGATGATGGCGATGGCGTGGGTGATGAGTGATGCCTCCGGAGGTGCTCCCGAAGACGCATCGGGGGATTTGTCTGATTGATCGTGTGTCACCTCCGCTGTTTTCCCTGCGCGAGAATAATTCGGGCTTGGCCGTGAAGGTTGTGAGAGCATTTTGGGAGGGGGAGCTGTTGGAAATATGCCCTAGAGGCAATAATAAAAGTGTTATTATTATATTTCTTTGTTCATGATAATAGTCTTTTATTCATGCTATAACTGTATTATCCGGAAATCATAATACACGTGTGAATACATAGACCACAATATGTCCCTAGTGAGCCTCTAGTTGACTAGCTCGTTGTGATCAACAGATAGTCATGGTTTCCTGGCTATGGACATTGGATGTCGTTGATAACGGGATCACATCATTAGGAGAATGATGTGATGGACAAGACCCAATCCTAAGCCTAGCACAAAGATCGTGTAGTTCGTATGCTAAAGCTTTTCTAATGTCAAGTATCTTTTCCTTAGACCATGAGATTGTGCAACTCCCGGATACCGTAGGAATGCTTTGGGTGTACCAAACGTCACAACATAACTGGGTGGCTATAAAGGTGCATTACAGGTATCTCCGAAAGTGTATGTTGGGTTGGCACGAATCGAGACTGGGATTTGTCACTCCGTGTAAACGGAGAGGTATCTCTGGGCCCACTCGGTAGGACATCATCATAATGTGCACAATGTGACCAAGGGGTTGATCACGGGATGATGTGTTACGGAACGAGTAAAGAGACTTGACGGTAACGAGATTGAACAAGGTATCGGTATACCCTCGATCGAATCTCGGGCAAGTACAATACCGCTAGACAAAGGGAATTGTATACGGGATCGATTGAGTCCTTGACATCGTGGTTCATCCGATGAGATCATCATGGAACATGTGGGAGCCAACATGGGTATCCAGATCCCGCTGTTGGTTATTGACCGGAGAACGTCTCGGTCATGTCTGCATGGTTCCCGAACCCGTAGGGTCTACACACTTTAGGTTCGATGACGCTAGGGTTATAAAGGAAGTTTGTATGTGGTTACCGAATGTTGTTCGGAGTCCCGGATGAGATCCCGGATGTCACGAGCAGTTCCGGAATGGTCCGGAGGTAAAGATTTATATATGGAAAGTTGTTGTTCGGGTTCCGGAAAAAGTTTGGGTTTTTTCGGTATTGTACCGGGAAGCTTCCAAAAGGTTCCGGAGGATTCCGGAGGGGTTCGGAAGTCCGGAAATTGTTCCACCACGTCCAATACAGTAGCATGGGCTGTAGGGGGGGGGGCGCCCTAGCCTTAATGGGCCAGGGGCACCAGCCCCCCCAAGGCCCATGCGCATGGGAGGGGGGAAACCCTAAGGGGGAGGGCCTCCACTTGACTTGGGAGGCACTCCTCCCCCCCTTGGCCGCACCCCTTCCTTGGAGGAAGGGGCAAGGCTGCACCTCCCCCTCTCCCTTGCCCCTATATATAGTGGAGGGGATGGAGGGCAACCATACCTGAGTCCCTGGCGCCTCCCTCCCTCCCGTGACACCTCCTCCTCTCCCGCAGGTGCTTGGCGAAGCCCTGCAGGATTGCCACGCTCCTCCATCACCACCATGCCGTTGTGCTGCTGCTGGATGGAGTCTTCCTCAACCTCTCCCTCTCTCCTTGCTGGATCAAGGCGTGGGAGACGTCACCGGGCTGTACGTGTGTTGAACGCGGAGGTGCCGTCCGTTCGGCACTCGGATCTCCGGTGATTTGGATCACGACGAGTACGACTCCTTCAACCCCGTTCTCTTGAACGCTTCCGCTTAGCGATCTACAAGGGTATGTAGATGCACTCTTCTTCCCCTCGTTGCTGGTTTCTCCATAGATAGATCTTGGTGACACGTAGGAAAATTTTGAATTTCTGCTACCTTCCCCAACAGTGGTATCAGAGCTAGGTCTATTGCGTAGATTCTTTGCACGAGTAGAACACAAAGTAGTTGTGGGCGTTGATTTTGTTCAATATGCTTACTTTTACTAGTCCAATCTTGTTTCGACAGTATTGTGGGATGAAGCGGCCCGGACCGACCTTACACGTACTCTTACGCGAGACAGATTCCACCGACTGACATGCACTTGGTGCATAAGGTGGCTAGCGGGTGCCAGTCTCTCCCACTTTAGTCGGAATGGATTCGATGAAAAGGGTCCTTATGAAGGGTAAATAGCAATTGGCATATCACGTTATGGTTTTGCATAGGTAAGAAACGTTCTTGCTAGAAACCCATAGCAGCCACGTAAAACATGCAAACAACAATTAGAGGACGTCTAACTTGTTTTTGCAGGGTATGCTATGTGATGTGATATGGCCAAGAAGAATGTGATGAATGATATGTGATGTATGAGATTGATCATGTTCTTGTAATAGGAATCACGACTTGCATGTTGATGAGTATGACAACCGGCAGGAGCCATAGGAGTTGTCTTAATTTATTGTATGACCTGCGTGTCATTAAACAACGCCATGTAATTACTTTACTTTATTGCTAACTGGTAGCCATAGTAGTAGAAGTAATAGTTGGCGAGACAACTTCATGAAGACATGATGATGGAGATCATGATGATGGAGATCATGGTGTCATGCCGGTGACGATGATGATCATGGAGCCCCGAAGATGGAGATCAAAAGGAGCAAAATGATATTGGCCATATCATGTCACTATTTGATTGCATGTGATGTTTATCATGTTTATGCATCTTGTTTACTTAGAACGACGGTAGTAAATAAGATGATCCCTTACAACAATTTCAAGAAGTGTTCTCCCCTAACAGTGCACCGTTGATAAAGTTCGTCGCTTCTAAGCACCACGTGATGATCGGGTGTGATGGATTCTTACGTTCACATACAACGGGTGTAAGACAGATTTACACACGCGAAACACTTAGGGTTAACTTGATGAGCCTAGCATGTACAGACATGGCCTCGGAACACAGAGACCGGAAGGTCGAGCATGAGTCGTATAGTAGATACGATCAACATGAAGATGTTCACCGATGATGACTAGTCCGTCTCACGTGATGATCGGACACGGCCTAGTTGACTCGGATCATGTAATCACTTAGATGACCAGAGGGATGTCTATCTGAGTGGGAGTTCATAAGATGAACTTAATTATCCTGAACATAGTCAAAAGACCTTTGCAAATTATGTCATAAGCTCGCGCTTTAGTTCCACTGTTTAGATATGTTCCTAGAGAAAATATAGTTGAAAGTTGACAGTAGCGATTATGCGGACACTAGAAAGCTTATGTCCTTAATGCACCGCTCAGTGTGCTGAACCCCAAACGTCGTCTGTGGATGTTGCGAATATCGGACATACACATTTTGATAACTACGTGATAGTTCAGTTAAATGGCTTAAGTAGAGGCACCAAAGATGTTTTTCGAAACATCGCGGAACATATGAGATGTTTCGAGGGCTGAAATTAGGATTTCAGGCTCGTGCCCACGTCAAGAGGTATAAGACCTCCGACGATTTTCTTAGCCTGCAAACTTAGGGAGAAAAGCTCAATCGTTGAGCTTGTGCTCAGATTGTCTGAGTGCAACAATAACTTGAATCGAGTGGGAGTTGATCTTCCAGATAAGATAGTGATGTTTCCCCAAAGTCATTGCCACCAAGCTGCTAGAGCTTCGTGATGAACTATAACATATCAGGGATAGATATGATGATCCTTGAGGTATTCGCGTTGTTTGACATCGCGAAAGTAGAAATCAAGAAGGAGCATCAATTGTTGATGGTTGGTGAAACCACTAGTTTCAAGAAGGGCAAGGGCAAGAAGGGATACTTCATGAAACGGCAAATCAGCTGCTGCACCAGTGAAGAAACCCGAGGTTGAACCCAAACCCGAGACTAAGTGCTTCTGTAATAAGGGGAACAACCACTGGAGTAGCATTACCCTAGATACTTGGTAGATGAGAAGGCTGGCAAGGTCGATAGAAGTATATTGGATATACATTATGTTAATGTGTACTTTACTAGTACTCCTAGTAGCACCAGGGTATTAGATACCGGTTCGGTTGCTAAGTGTTAGTAACTCAAAATAAAAGCTACGGAATAAACGGAGACTAGCTAAAGGTGAGCTGACGATATGTGTTGGAAGTGTTTCCAAGGTTGATGTGATCAAACATCGCACGCTCCCTCTACCATCAAGATTAGTTGAATCTCGATCGTAGTGATAGACATTTTCATGCCAAAAGATATAAGATAGTAATGATAGTACCACTCACTTGTGGCACTGCCATATAAGTCATATTGGTATAAAACGCATGAAGAAGCTCCATGTTGATGGATGTTTGGACTCACTCGTTTTTGAAAAGTGTGAGACATGCGAACCATGTCTATTGGTGTATACGCATGAAGAAACTCCATGCAGATGGATCGTTTGGACTCACTTGATTTTGAATCACTTGAGACATGCAAATCATACCACATAGGCAAGATGACTGAAAAAGCCTCGGTTTCAGTAAGATGGAACAAGATAGCAACTTGTTGGAAGTAACACATTTTGATATGTGCAGTCCAATGAGTGCTGAGGCATGCAGTGAATATCGTTATACTTCACAGATGATTGGAGTAGATGTTAAGTATATTTACTTGATGAAACACAAGTCTGAATTATTGAATGGTTCAAGTAATTTCAGAGTGAAGTTGAAAATCATTGTGACCAGAGGATAAAATGTCTATGATATGATCATAGAGATGAGTATCTAAGTTACAAGCTTTGGCACACAATAAGACATTGTGGAAATTGTTTCACAATTAATACCGCCTGGAACACCATAGTGTGATGGTGTGTCCGAACATCATAGTTGCACCCTATTGGATATGGTGCATACCATGATGTCTCTTATCGAGTTACCACTATTGTTCATGGGTTAGGCATTAGAGACAACCACATTCACTTTAAATAGGGCACCACGAAATTCCGTTGAGATGACACCGTATGAATTATGGTTTAGAGAAACCTAAGTTGTCGTTTCTTAAAGGTTTGGGGCTGCGACGCTTATGTGGAAAAGTTTCAGGTTGATAAGCTCGAACCCAAAGCGGATAAAATGCATCTTCATAGGACACCCAAAACAGTTGGGTATACCTCCTAATTCAGATCTGAAAGCAATAGAGATTGTTTCTTGAATCGGGTCCTTTCTTGAAGAAAGGTTTGTCTCGAAAAATTGAGTGGGAGGATGGTGGAGACTTGATGAGGTTATTGAACCATCACTTCAACTAGTGTGTAGCAGGGCACATGAAGTTGTTCATGTGGTACCTACACCAATTTAAGTAGAAGCTTGTGATAGTGATCATGAAACTTCGGATCAAGTCACTACCGTACCTTGTAGGGTGACAAGGATGTGTACTGCTTCAGAGTGGTACAGTAATCCTGTCTTGAAGGTCATGTTGCTAGACAACAATGAACCTACGAGTTATGGAGAAGCGATGGTGGGCCCAAATTCCGACAAATGGTTAGAAACCATGAAATCCGAGATAGGATCCATGTATCAGAACAAAGCATGGACTTTGGTGGACTTGCCTGATGATCGGCAAGCCATTGAGATAAATGGATCTTTAAGAAGAAGACGGACGTGGATGGTAATGTCACCATCTATGAAGCTCGACTTGTGGCGAAGAGTTTTTCACAAGTTCAAGGAGTTGACTACGATGAGATTTTCTCATCCGTAGCGATGCTTAAAGTCCGTCGGAATCATGTTAGCATTAGCTGCATTTATGAAATCTGGCAGACGGATGTCAAAACGAGTTTCCTTACCAGTTTTCGTAAGGAAAGGTTGTATGCGATACAATCAGAAAGGTTTTGTCTATCCTAAGGATACTAAAAGGTATGCTGGCTCCAGGGATCCTTCTAAGGACTGGAGTAAGCATCTCGGAGTTGGAATGTACACTTTGATGAGATGATCAAAGATTTTGGGTTTGTACAAAGTTTATGAGAAACTTGTATTTCCAAAGAAGTGAGTGGGAGCACTATAGAATTTCTGATGAGTATATGTTGTTGACATGTTGATGATCAGAAATGATTTTCTAGAAAGCATATAGGGTTATTTGAAAGGTATTTTTCAATAGAAAACCTGGATTAAGCTACTTGAACATTGAGCATCAAGATCTATGAGGATAGATCAAAAACGCTTAATGGTACTTTCAAATGAGCATATACCTTGACATGATCTTGAAGGTGTTCAAGTTGGATCAGTCAAAGAAGGAGTTCTTGCCTGAGATGTAAGGTATGAAGTTAAGAGTTAAAGCTCGACCACGGCAGAAGAGAGAGAAAGGACGAAGCTCGTCCCCTATGCTTCAGACGTAGGCTCTATAGTATGCTGTGCTGTGTACCGCACTGGAAGTGTGCCTTGCCATGAGTCAGTCAAGGGGTACAAGAATGATCCAGGAATGGATCATTGGACAGCGGTCAAAATTGTACTTGAAGTAAATAAGGACATGTTTCTCGATTATGGAGGTGATAAAGAGTTCGGCGTAAAGGGTTACGTCGATGCAAGCTTTAACACCTATCCGAATGACTCTGAGTAGCAAACCGGATGCGTATAGTGGAGCAACCATTTGGAATAGCTCCAAGTGGAGCGTGGAAGTAGCATTTACAATATGACATAGAGAATTGCGAAGTACATATGGATCTGAATGTTGCAGACCCGTTGACTAAAACCTCTCTCACAAGCAAAACATGATCAAACCCTAGAACTCATTGAGTCTAAATCACATGATGATGTGAACTAGTTTAATGACACTAGTAAACTCTTTGGATGTTGGTCACATGGAGATGTGACCTGTCAGTGTTAATCACATGGTGATGTGAACTAGATTATTGACTCTAGTGCAAGTGGGAGACTGTTGGAAATATGCCCTAGAGGCAATAATATAAGTGTTATTATTATATTTCTTTGTTCATGATAATAGTCTTTTATTCATGCTATAACTATATTATCCGGAAATCATAATACACGTGTGAATACATAGACCACAATATGTCCCTAGTGAGCCTCTAGTTGACTAGCTCGTTGTGATCAACAGATAGTCATGGTTTCCTGGCTATGGACATTGGATGTCGTTGATAATGGGATCACATCATTAGGAGAATGATGTGATGGACAAGACCCAATCCTAAGCCTAGCACAAAGATCGTGTAGTTCGTATGCTAAAGCTTTTCTAATATCAAGTATCTTTTCCTTAGACCATGAGATTGTGCAACTCCCGGATACCGTAGGAATGCTTTGGGTGTACCAAACGTCACAACGTAACTGGGTGGCTATAAAGGTGCATTACAGGTATCTCCGAAAGTGTCTGTTGGGTTGGCACGAATCGAGACTGGGATTTGTCACTCCGTGTAAACGGAGAGGTATCTCTGGGCCCACTCGGTAGGACATCATCATAATGTGCACAATGTGACCAAGGGGTTGATCACGGGATGATGTGTTACGGAACGAGTAAAGAGACTTGCCGGTAACGAGATTGAACAAGGTATCGGTATACCGACGATCGAATCTCGGGCAAGTACAATACCGCTAGACAAAGGGAATTGTATACGGGATCGATTGAGTCCTTGACATCGTGGTTCATCCGATGAGATCATCGTGGAACATGTGGGAGCCAACATGGGTATCCAGATCCCGCTGTTGGTTATTGACCGGAGAACGTCTCGGTCATGTCTGCATGGTTCCCGAACCCGTAGGGTCTACACACTTTAGGTTCGATGACGCTAGGGTTATAAAGGAAGTTTGTATGTGGTTACCGAATGTTGTTCGGAGTCCCGGATGAGATCCCGGACGTCACGAGGAGTTCTGGAATGGTCCGGAGGTAAAGATTTATATATGGAAAGTTGTTGTTCGGGTTCCGGAAAAAGTTTGGGTTTTTTCGGTATTGTACCGGGAAGCTTCCAGAAGGTTCCGGAGGATTCCGGAGGGGTTCGGAAGTCCGGAAATTGTTCCACCACGTCCAATACAGTAGCATGGGCTGTAGGGGGGCGCCCTAGCCTTAATGGGCCAGGGGCACCAGCCCCCCCCAAGGCCCATGCGCATGGGAGGGGGGAAACCCTAAGGGGGAGGGCCTCCACTTGACTTGGGAGGCACTCCTCCCCCCCTTGGCCGCACCCCTTCCTTGGAGGAAGGGGCAAGGCTGCGCCTCCCCCCTCTCCCTTGCCCCTATATATAGTGGATGGGAGGGAGGGCAACCATACCTGAGTCCCTGGCGCCTCCCTCCCTCCCGTGACACCTCCTCCTCTCCCGCAGGTGCTTGGCGAAGCCCTGCAGGATTGCCACGCTCCTCCATCACCACCATGCCATTGTGCTGCTGCTGGATGGAGTCTTCCTCAACCTCTCCCTCTCTCCTTGCTGGATCAAGGCGTGGGAGACGTCACCGGGCTGTACGTGTGTTGAACGCGGAGGTGCCGTCCGTTCGGCACTCGGATCTCCGGTGATTTGGATCACGACGAGTACGACTCCTTCAACCCCGTTCTCTTGAATGCTTCCGCTTAGCGATCTACAAGGGTATGTAGATGCACTCTCCTTCCCCTCATTGCTGGTTTCTCCATAGATAGATCTTGGTGACACGTAGGAAAATTTTGAATTTCTGCTACGTTCCCCAACAGGAGCTCCCGTGTAAATGTTTGCAGTTAGTGTACTTGTAGACATAACGCCGCTTGTATGCTTATGATGAGCCATTGGCCCTACGATGGGCCGGTTGACTTGTTTACCTTTGGCCCGGACGGGTCCCGAGCGATCCTGCGGGGGCCACAATGCCCTAAGTGTCTTCTGAGTGAACCCATCGATCCTGTGATGAGAACCTCCCGAGAGGGTGTGGCAACAGCAGTCCGGATCATAGCCGTGCTTGGCTCGGCCCGGCTCGTGAGGGGCTCGCGAGGGGAGGCAGCTGACGCTAACTTTGGACGCAAAGCCGAAACCAGAACGCGAGAGATTGCTCGAACGATACTAAGCACCCCTTCCCCGAACACACGCAAGTCTTAAGCTCAAATCCAACTTAAATTCAAATCAAAGGAACTTGACAACAGAGAGAAAGGCAAAGAGCAAAAAGCCGCGTCCGGCACCTAGTCTAGTCTTCGACGTCTTCTCACCAGCGCAGAGCTAAGTGCTGCCACTGGGCATGGGCGGGAGCCCCCGAGGCCCGAAGGCGGTGCTCCGGAGACTCCGGGGCGTGTACAGGCCCAACTCATTATTGCGTGAGAGTGTCACGGGCGGCGAGCTTCACAGGCACTGGGCCTTCTTCACAGGTACCGGCCTTGCTTCATATCGCGAGACGAGGGCCCCGCCTTGCGCCACACTCTACCACCATTGACGGCGACCGGAGATCAAGGACGACACCAATGGGATAGAGCGGTCGCCAGCGGTTCCCCCGACGACCACGGGTCCTCTGCCGGGGGCAGGCCGTGAGGCACCTCCCCGACAGAGGGCCTACCTCCTGAGGACGCCTTGCTCCGGGCGCCGCGGGGGTGAGCCCGGATCTCGGACCCTCTCTTGCAGCCCCCGGTGCCCTCCTCCTGAGGGGTAGGAGGCTGCAGCACTGGGGCAGTCATTTGCCGCCATGACCTGCACCTCCTGCAACCCATGGTTAGCATAAGCTTGCTCCTGAGGAATCAGTGGTACCCGATAGTTGCCGCCACTAGTGTGGTTGTCGAGGTTCTTGTGGGGTTCCTGAAAGAGCTCAGCTTCTGGCGTTTCCTCCTCCCATCTTGGCCCGAGGAACGAGCCATGGTCTTCTTCCAGCGAGCACTCTTGATCCACCATGTGGGGCACATAGGCTTCTGGGGCTGCCGTCCCGAGGGCTTCGCCGTAGGGACCTTGACGCCATGCAGTTCGGCTTGGAGTGCTGCCTTGATGGTGGTGCGGTGGCCCGCCGAGGCTGTAGGCTGCGGTGTGCGTCCCCTCGCCGGTTGGAGGTGGAGCTGGCACGGCCTGTCGCCCGGCGCCGACGGCCAGGTTGGCGTTGAGGAGGCCTTGGGGTCCGCTCGGTGTCGCGTGGGTGCGTATGGGGCCGCTGTGCGGCACGCCTGGATCTGGGGTGGCAGCTGGATGCAGAAAGGAGGTGCTCTCGATGCGGCGGCATCCAGGATCTCGGCCACTCGTTCTAACAGCACGTCGTGGCTGCTCTCCAGCAGCCTGCACCACAGTAGCTCTCGGGCTACGGTGAGCGCGGCCCTTGAGTTCGCCTGCTCCTGACGGGTGTGCGACGACGTGGCCGCGGCGTGGCTTGAGGCTCTTGCTACTGACCGCACTTGGCACGGCGTGAGGGAAGGTGGTGCTTGGCCGAGTCGCCCGTGCCCCACAGCGCCCTGCGGAGCGCGGGCTGCCTGGGGTATGAGGTTGAGGTCGCCCTGAGCAGGCGGCACGGTGTGGGCGGGCCACGCCGCCCAGCGATCGGCGTTGGCCGTCAGGTCGCCGGACATGAGAACGACGAAGCGGAGGAGCGCGAGGCGATGGGGGATGGATTTCGGTGCACCCCTACCTGGCGTGCCAAATGTCGGATAGCGGGTTCCGGCAAACCCTTGAGGTTCGAACTCTGGGGTGCGCGCGAAGATCTCTCCTCTACCAACTCGCGCCTCGTCGCCTCGCTAAGGATCTAGGATACACGATGAACAACACAAGAGACGCAGGGTTTATACTAGTTCGGGCCACCATTGTGGTGTAATACCCTACTCTAGTTTGTGGTGTGGTGGATTGCCTCTGGGGCTGATGAAGAACAGTACAAAGGAAGAACAGCCTCGCGAGGGGCGTTCTTGTGGTGGTGTTGTCCCTTTGGAGGGGTCGATTCCAGATGCCTCTATAATATGGTGGCTAGTCCTATATATAGAGTAAGAGGCCCTGGTCCTCTTCCCAAATATTGAGCGGGAAGGGTGCCAACAATTGGCCATTTTGAAGGGGAACATCTAGTACACTTATCCTGACTAAAGTCGG
The DNA here is from genome assembly GCF_002162155.2 of Triticum dicoccoides. NCBI lineage: Eukaryota > Viridiplantae > Streptophyta > Magnoliopsida > Poales > Poaceae > Triticum > Triticum dicoccoides. The sequence goes on along the minus strand of NC_041387.1, from coordinate 168,037,224 downwards.
TCCTCGCCTATTAAAGACTCTGACGATGACGCCGTCCTGGGCTCCACAGTGACCTCCTTCCTGCCGTTCCGCTGGTCTTGGTCTTGTTGCACCGAAATGGTAGCATTTGCCTGATGCCTTGGCATGTGCTTGCTCCATTTACACCAAAGGGGAAACAAGGACACTGCACAGGCCGGCACCCGCGTGGCGCCCGCCAGGCCTCGATCGTCATGGCTTGCGTCACGGGCACCTCACGAGGTTCCCCTGCCTTGATCTCTCCGCCTCCTCGCGAGCCGGCCTGACGAGGCTACTCCTGAGGAAGCCTTCCTGTCGTCCGCCCCGCGAGGCTTGGTCCATTGCGTGGGTCTTGAGCTTGAGTTGGTGAAGGTGGGCCGCACTGGGCCATTGCTTGAGCCACGCCACAGGCCGCAGGCAGGCAAGTCTGGGGACCCCCTTTCCCAGAACGCCGACAGCCACCCCCCTTTTCTTTGTGACCTCCACCACCACCCCCTCCATTAATGCCCTCCCTCCCCCTCTTCTTTGCCCTCCCCCCTCTTCGATTAATGCCTTCCCTCTTCTCTCCCTCTCCTCTCCCACTATCTCCCTAGCTAGATAGCTCTGTCTCTCCCTAGCTAGCTAGCTAGCTAGTTAGAGCTATATATCTAGAGCTACAAGGTAATTAAGAAGAAAGGTGCTCGATATCCCTCTCGACACATAGGTGAGCAAAAAAAGGTGTTTGTGTGGATTGGACCAAAACTATATATATATGGGCGATATGAGAATATATATACCGAATTGTGTGTGGCATAATTTGATTTACCTACATTGTGTATTTGATGAAATAATGTGGGTGACATGAGTTGCCTATGTTTTGCCGAAATGTCGATTCAATTCCGTTTCGGCGAATTTCGGGCATGCAAACTCAATATGTCCTATGTTTCAGGAAGGTCATGCCGAATTTTTGTATGAATTTGATCCATGTATGCATATATACGTGGTTATAATATTTGCTCCACGCGCAGGTGATCATGAAGGTCAATGGAAGGATGGTGGAAAGATACTGGCAATCCGCCGTGGATGACATGTATGAAAATAGACTGAAGGATGTTTTATGTCCGTGTCGAAAATGCAAAGGAGGAGTCAGGCTCAACCCCTTTAAGGGTGGTAAATTCAAGGCGCACCTGCTCATGCATGGTTTCATGCATGGCCATACTCGGTGGATAAGTGTAGAAGATGATGATGATGATGATGATGAGGACGTTGACAGGGCAGGAAATAACGACATGGGGCCACCAGATGAAGAGATGACGATTATGTGCCCAAAGAGGAAGACGGCCTTGGAAATGTCGATGGCGAAGAGGTAGTTCAAGGCGGAGAAGACGCGGACATGCCGCCATCTTCATCGCTACTAAGTTCAGCCATGCGGGACCCACATGTTCGAGACCTGCTTCGCAAGAAGACGACTAGCTACAGAGCTGCTTCAAGAGAGGAGGCCAAACTGGCGCAACTGGAGGTAGACTCGATGACTCCTTTGTATGATGGTTGCAATCCCGAGGTGACCCGCTTGAGTTTCACACTAGAACTTCTAAAGATGAAGGAAAAAACAAATGGACAGATACAAGCATGGATGAGCTTCTGAAGTATCTAAAGAAGGTTCTTCCCACAGGAAGCCTGTGTCCTACTAGTGTCGAGGAGGCAAAGAAAATCATGTGCCCTCTTGATCTGCCACACATTAGATATCACACATGCATCAATGATTGCATCATATATCGGAACGAGCACGCGGAAAAAACCATCTATCCAAAGTGCAATGCTTCACGATATAAAAAGGCTGGAAAGAAAGCTCCACAAAAAGTTGTATGGTACTTTCCGATCACTCTGCGTCTACAACGGTATTTCGTAGATCCTAAGGAAGCAAAGCTTATGCGCTGGCACGCGGAGAGGGTGAAGCCAGATGACGGAGATGAGCCGAAGCTGAGACACCTCGCAGATGCTAGCCAGTGGAGAGCATTAAATGCTGAATTTGAATTTTTCGCAAATGATCCAAGGAACATCGTGCTTGGTGCTAGTAGTGATGGCATGAATCCATTTGGCAACTAGAACACCAATCATAGCACATGGCCTGTGTTTGTATGGATGTACAACCTCCCCCCTGGTTGTGCATGAAGGAAAAATACATACACATGGCTATGCTTATTCAAGGGCCGAGACAACCGGGAAATGATATAAATCTGTATCTCAGGTTACTGAAAGAGGAGCTACATACCTTATGGAAAACGCCGGCCAAGACATGGGATGCAAGCAAAGGAGAGTATTTCTACATGAGAGCCGCGCTGATCACGACGGTGCAGGACTATCTCGGTTACGGCTATCTCTCCGACCAGGTGTGCCACGGATATTGCGGATGCACGATATGCATGGATGATACGACTTCTCTGCAGCTACCGAAAGATGGCGGGTCTTCGAAAATTGTGTACAGGGGCATAGAAGATGGCTCGAGAAGGATGACCCATCGAGAAAGCGTGGAGATCTATTCAATGGTAAGGCTGAGCATCGAGGTCCTCCACGTAAGTGTAGCGGTGCAGAAATATATGAGTTATTGAAGAACTGGGAAGAGTGCCCCTCGCCAGGAAAGCTGAAGAAAAAGGCGTTGGAGCCCCTGCTGAAGATATGGAAGACGAGATCTGTTTTCTGGGACTTGGAATACTGGCCCATACTCGACACACCTCATAGCCTTGATCAAATGCATATCACAAAAAATATCCTTGAGAGTTTGCTTGGAACATTGATGAACATGCCGAAGAGGACCAAGGATGGGCCGAAGGCAAGAAAAGACTTGGAATTTTAGAATATCAGGAAAGATCTCCAAATGCCAGGTAAAAGGTCAGAGGAGACTAAGACGGAGACAGAGACGGAAGATAGGGGCAAAAAAGTAAACAAGAAGGAAGAACAATATCCCCCCCCCCTCTTGCTTCACCTTAGATCCGAAGGAGGTTGATCAATTGTCCCAGTGCCTTGCCGGAATCAAAGTTAGTTCCGGATACTGTGGGAAGATAAGCAGATATCTAGATACTAAGAAAAAAAGGTTCAGTGGGATGAAGTCTCACAACTGTCATGTGATGATGACACAGTTACTCCCGGTTGCATAGAGGGATTATGGACACACATGTGCGTGAGACGCTTACTGACCTATGCCACTTTTTTGATGCTATCTCTCGAAAGTCGATCAGTGTGAAGCAACTCCATAGGCTACAGGAAGAGATCGTTGTCATACTAAATGAGCTAGAGATGTACTTCCCACCTGCATTCTTTGATGTCATGGTGCATCTATGTGTCCACATCGTGGACGACATCATCAACCTAGGGCCGACATTCCTGCATAGCATGATGCCGTTCGAGAGGATGAATGGGGTCATCAAAGGATTCGTTTGTAACATGTCCCGTCCAGATGGAAGCATAGCCCAGGGATATCTGACCAAAGAGTGCATCTCTTTCTATGAGAGTTATCTGACCAAAGACCCTGTTGTTGGTTTGCCCATCAACAAGCATTGTGGAAGGCTCGAAGGCGAAGGTCACACCAAAGGTTAAAGGGATGTGAATGTGTTATGCTCGGGCCGACAAAACGACCTTGACAGGGCAAACTTAGTAGTGCTACAACACCTAGATGTGCTAGAAGATTTCATGACACTGCACAAAGAGACCATCGCAAAGAAGTACCGTGACCGTGGGGTGCACAGGACGGACGCTGAAGTTATTAGAGAGCACAACTCCACTTTCGTGCATTGGTTCAAAGAGCGAGTTCTGGCTAATCCCACGAAAGAGGGTTGTCTGAACGGAACACTCATATACACCTTAGCACATGGCCCCTCGACCAACCTCGGGACTTATCAAGCATACGATATCAACGGATACACATTCTACACGGAGGAGAAAGATATAAACAGTGATGACCAAAACTCAGGGTGACGATGGAAGCCATGATCGGGAATGTAATTGAAAGATATTACGGAAGGGTCGAAGAGATATGGGAGCTTAACTACTCTGGATTGCATAGCGCGACGATGTTCCGTGTCAGATGGGCTAAGAATGTACACAGAGAAAACCGACATTTCACTACCATGTGTATACCTGACTCCGATAGTGGTACCGTCAACGCCATCGCCAAAAATGAGCCATGGGTACATGCTAAACACGTGACACAATGTTTCTTCATAACTGATCCGATCAATCCCAGCCGTGTTGTCGTGAGGAGAAGCAAAAGGAGCATCGCCGGAATGGATGGAGTCGCCAACGAGGAAGACTATGACCAGTACGGTGATCCGATGAGGGAAGATGATGCTGATGACGACGAAACATACGTCAAAAGAAGAATGAAGACTACATTACCTACGAAAGATCGTAATCCCTGGAGAAGGAAAAGTCACGACCATGGGCTCAATTATTCGACAACGAACAAAAGAGGAAAGAAGATCAGTCTGAAGCGTCGTTGTCGCCCAAGCTGACAAACTAATCCCCAAAGTTTGTGTGTGTCTAGCTATTTTGTATACCACCAATAGCGGTCAAATGGTGTAAGATATATAATACTAATTATTATCCGGAGGGTAACAGTGGTATTGCTCAAATGACAGACCAAATTAAAGGAAGGAAAGTGCAAAAGAAAGATAAGAAAAAGAAAAGTACAAATGAAAGAAAAAGAAAAAGAAAAAGAAAGGAAGTTTTGAAAAATGAAATGAAAATAAAAAGAAAAAGGAACTAATAAGTTGTGAAAAATGAAATGCAAGAAAAATAAAAAAATAAAAAGGAAAATAAAAAAATAAAAAGGAAAAAAATAATAAAGAAAATAAAGAAAAAAATTAGCAGTAGCGCGTTTTATCCTGGGCAGTGCAAAAGCTAAGAATAAGAAGAAAAAATAAAGAAAAAAATAGCATTAGCGCTTGTTTGCTAAACCAGCGCTCTAGCTAACTTAGCTATAGCGCGTTTTGCCAACACGCGCTATAGCTAAGTTGCCTACAGCACCGGTTTGCTAGCCCCCTCTTTCCTGTCTCTCTCTCACTCGCGCCGCTCGTCGATCCCCTCTCTGACGCCACCGCTGACACCGCCCCGCCCACGCCGCCACCGATGCCGCACCGCCCAGGATGCCGCCGACGCCGCCCCGCCCACACCACCACCGATGCCAGCCCCGCCCCGCC
>NC_041387.1:168020609-168031615 GCF_002162155.2 Triticum dicoccoides | reverse complement strand
CTTCGACCCCTCAGCCCCGGCTCTCTCTCTCTCTCTCTCTCTGATCCCCTCCCGCTCCGGTATGTATCTGCAGATCAGCGGCCCCGACGCCGGCCACCTACCCCGACCCCTCAGCGCCTCCCCTCGTGAAGGAGCCGGCGATGCCCAGCAACGCCAGTGAGCACTGGACAGGTGCCTTTCCCTCCCCTCCCCAGTGTTAGTTAGTGTTAGTTAGTTAGTGTTAGTTAGTGTTAATTAGTGTATTCTGTTATCTTAATTTAATTGCTGTTAGTGTTAGTTAGTGTTAGTTAGCTTAATTTGCTGTTAGTGCTAGTTAGTTAATTGTTGTTAGTGTTTGTTAGTGTTAGTGTTAGCCCAGTGATGGTGCTTAGCTTAATTGTTGTTAGTGCTAGTTAGTTAGTGTATTCTGTTAGCTTAACTGTTGTTAGTGTTAGTTAGTGTTAGTTAGCTTAATTTGCTGTTAGTGTTTGTTTTTAAATGAAAATGAAAATTACAGTTTTTGAAAATTAGCTTATGTTGTTGTCCAGTTTGAAGAAGCTAGGCGCAGATCTACGAGGAGAAGAAGGACGCCCTCACCCCCCCGCGCCCCCGGCCCCCCTCTGCCCCGGTGACCCCGACCCCGAGGTGCGCCACCCCCTCTTCCCTCCCTCTTCATATGTCAGCACATAATGATGCAAGGGGGAGTGTTCATAATGTGGCTGTTAAAGTGTTCATAATGATGTAATGGGGAGTGGAGCTGTTAGGTTGGTTAATGAGCTGTTAGATTGGTATAGTTTATCTTTTTTGCATCAGTTGGGCAGCAATGTTCATAATGTGGCTGCTAAAATGGTTGTTAGAGTGCTGAAATGTTTCCTATTAAAAAGTGACATATGTTTTGCCGGAAATGTTGATTCATTTCCATTCCGGCAAATTTCAGGCGCTCTATATGTGCACTTTCTAGCAAAGGTCATGCCGAAATTTTCCATGAATTTCGGCATGACTTGTGCTAGAAAGTTGGACATATCGAGTGCTCGAGATTTGTCGCTCCGGGAATGAAATGACATTTCCGGCAAAACAAAGGTCACTTTTTTTGTCATTATTCACTTTATTATATAAAGTTCAATAATTATACAACTACGACATTGAACCCTAGGAAACATGACCGACACCGATGAGGCCGGAGGTTCTCAGTCCCAATTAGGTCGAGCACACGCCTACCTCGACTTTCTGGTGGATCAGGAGAGACCGCAAGCTGGGTGTCAGGACCCCCTTGTCATGATGGAGGATGACGGTGGTGGCGCCGGCGCCGACACTGATGCCACCAACTACACCGGCACTGAGACTGGCTCTGATGATGTTGCTAACTACAACGCGGAAGGTGGTGGGACCTTCCAAGCCAGTGAGGGAAAGAAGGAAAAGAGGACACGACGCCAAAATGAGCTTGGCACCGGAAGACTGGTGGTCACGGCGGTGCACCCTAGCGAGTTCGATCCAATAGAGTCGCGAGAAGTGGCAACGTGTTATGGCAACCAACTAGCATGCATCCTACGGGATACCGCTAACATCAACACCACAAAAATATGGAAGAATGAACATTTGAAGAAGCTACTCCTAACTAGGCTGCACGCAAGATTCTTGTTCCCCGGTCGAAATGACGATGTCGACCCATGGGATGATGATGCCATGAAAAAAAATCAACAACAAAGCCCTAGGGAAGTTCAGCAACGCATTGAGCACTTGGAAAACTAGGGTGAAAAAGGCGATTCAAGTAGACCATGAAACCTACGCCAAGATTGTTGCAGATAATCCGAAAATTACGATAGAGGACTTTGAAAAGTTCAAGGAGACTTACAATGAAGAAGCTACCAAGGCCAGGTCGGAGAGAGGCAAGCAGCTTCAGGCAAAGAACATGGGGAACCACCGCCTTGGAAGTCGTGGTTACACGGGAAAGAGGTCCGTGTGGGGTAAGGAGGACGCAGAACGTGAACGTCAGGGGATCCCAGACCCATTGGCTGAGTTCACCGACCAGCAGGAGCACGACTTCATCACGGCCCGATTCTCGTGGGACCCCAAGAAAAAGATTTTTTTTCACCGACGGGCCGACTAGGAAATTCATGAGAATACTGGTAATTATCCTTTCACCACCTTACATATTAGGTTCTGATCAATGAAATCTACTACATTCTAGTCGCATTCGTAAATGATTCACGGTCCATTTTGCAGAGAGAACAACACAAGCTTGCGACCGAGAGCGACTCGTTGACTCAGTCGACTCAGTCGTTGGTGAAGTACAAGTGGGACACTCCTTTCAACCGTGCCATGAACATAATGATGGGACATCCGCCCGGCCAGCAGCCGCAATATGGACGTGTGCACTGGCCGGGGTTGGTGCCACGTGGAAGTACTATTATAGCGAGGACCCCGAGACCAAAAGACAGAGAAAGAAGTTCAGTCAAGTGACTATCGACGAGAAGGTGGCGCGGGCGATGGAGAAAGCAAAAGCTGAGACCAAAGCTAAGATAATGGCTGCATGTAGACATGATATGGCAGCTGCCTTTACAAGCTTGATTCCAACTATGGTCACATGGGCGCAACAAAACTCAAACGCGCCACCAAGTGATTTTCCCATGCCTAGCTTGTTCGGGAGCAACTCAATGAACATCGGACCCATACCCGTACCTAGTATGGCAACCACACCCGCACCCGCACCTCCTCCAGCACTTGCTACTGCACCCAGCTGTCACAGCAGCCCTAGCTCCGTCTCTGGCTTGAATGCCGGGCCATCGACATTGGCTGAGCTCAAAGTCCTCACGATAAATACGCGTCGCACCTTCATCAACTCAACTAATTAATTAATCTTCAGTTGTCGTTCTTTTTGGATCTCTGACGCTGCAGATATGTGTCTTTGTAGGCCGACTCCACTCCGTGCACCCTCCTTTACCACATGAAGGGTGGGTTGGTGGATGTGGGGAAGGGTACTATAGTGAAGCCCAGTGATCGATTATTCCACCGCCGGCAGATGTCTGATAACGCCTTAAGGGTCTCCGTGGCGAGTGTGAAAGCGGGCTACGAGGGTTTCCCTCATCCAATACAAACCGATGGAGAGGATGACAAGACCCCCACGCAGCTTGGCCAATGCAAAAATTGGTCGATCCTGTGGCCGAAAAATCTTCTTCGCGTCAAGGTGGCCGGGAGCACACAAACGGGACCTCAGGAAGGTATGACCACAACCCCTCCTACACAAGTACAACCATCGTCAGTGCTTCTTGCTGAGATCAAGAGACACAAGGAAGGAGGGCCAACCGTTCCGGCAAATGATGCCATCTGCCCCATGGAAGAGGATATGGATGATGACATGGAGGAGGCTGAGGACCCTCTCCAGTATATCAATATCGGCTATGACATGGAAGTAACACTGAGTCAACCATATGAATATGAGATGCATGTACCAGAGCCGGAACATCCTCGGGAGTGCAAGAAGGCTTTGTTCATGCAATCCTCGCAGGACACGCCTCCAGATGTCGGTTCCACCCAAGCTCAACTACTTAGCCAGAGTCGTCCAATGCTGAGCCCAGCAACACTAGGGGTGGTGCTCAGGGAGGGTCTGACAGACCCACCAGCACCTCAGCCTGTAGGACCTTGAAGTATGTCTAGAGGGGGGGGTGATTAGACTACTTGACTAATTAAAAACTTAACCTTTTCCCAATTTTAGACTTTGGCAGATTTTAGCTATATTTGGACAAGTCAAGCAATCATCACACAATTCAAGCAAGCATGCAAAGAGTATATAGGCAGCGGAAATTAAAGCATACAACTTGCAAGAAGGTAAAGGGAAGGGTTTGGAGGATTCAAATGCAATTGGAGACATGGATGTTTTTGGCGTGGTTCCGATAGGTGGTGCTATCGTACATCCATATTGATGGAGACTTCAACCCACGAAGGGTAACGGCTACACGAGTCCATGGAGAGCTCCACCCAAGAAGGGTCCACGAAGAAGCAACCTTGTCTATCCCACCATGGCTGTCGCCCACGAAGGACTTGCCTCACTAGCGGTAGATCTTCACGAAGTAGGTGATCTCCTTGCCCTTACAAACTCCTTGGTTCAACTCCACAATCTTGTCGGAGGCTCCCAAGTGACACCTAGCCAATCTAGGAGACACCACTCTCCAAGAAGTAACAAATGGTGCGTTGATGATGAACTCCTTGCTCTTGTGCTTCAAATGATAGTCTCCCCAACACTCAACTCTCTCTCATAGGATTTGGATCTGGTGGAAAGAAGATTTGAGTGGAAAGCAACTTGGGGAAGGCTAGAGATCAAGATTCATATGGTAGGAATGGAATATCTTGGCCTCAACACATGAGTAGGTGGTTCTCTCTCAGAACTGGTAAGTTGGAAGTGTAATGGCTCTCTCCATGAATGAAGAGGAGGTGGAGGGGTATATATAGCCTCCACACAAAATCGAACCGTTACACACAGTTTACCAAACTCGGTGGGACCGAATCAACAAACTCGGTCAGACCGATTTACCTAGTGACCGTTAGGGTTTTCGGTGGGACCGACATGCAACTCGGTAGGACCGATATGGTTAGGGTTAGGGCATAACGTAATCTCGGTGAGACCGACTACACAAACTCGGTGAGACCGATTTTCGTAATTAGCTAATGAGAGAGTTGGTCAGGTAAACTCGGTGGGACCGATTCGCTCTTTCGGTGAGACCGAAAGTTACAAAAGGGAAACGGAGAGTTTACATTGCAATCTCGGTGGGACCGATCGCTCACTTCGGTTAGACCGAAATGTTATGAAGGGAAACAGAGAGATTACAATCCCATATCGGTGAGACCGAGATCCCTATCGGTGAGACCGATTTGCCTAGGGTTTGTGGCAGTGGCTATGACATTTGAACTCGGTGGCGCCGAATATAAAGAATCGGTGTGACCGATTTTGACTTTAGGTTTAGGTCATATGTGGATGTGGGAAAGTATTTGAGGGTATTTGGAGCATATCACTAAGCACTTGAAGCAAGGGGCTCATTAAGCTACACCTCATCCCTCCTTGATAGTATTGGCTTTTCCTATAGACTCAATGTGATCTTGGATCACTAAAATGTAAAATGAAGAGTCTTGAGCTTTTGAGCTTGAGCCAATCCTTTGTCCTTGATATCTTGAGGGATCCACTTTCATCATCCATGCCATGCCATTCATTGAGCTTTCCTGAAATAATAGTCTTGGAATAGCATTAGCTCAATGAGCTATATGTTGTTATGAATTACCAAAACCACCTAGGGATAGTTGCACTTTCAATCTCCCCCTTTTTGGCAATTGATGACAACATATAGATCAAAGCTTCGACAAATGATAATAAGATTGAAAAACATCGTCGCTTTGAGAAGTATGTGATAAGCAAGAGCTCCCCCAAAATTTGTGCATATTTTAAGATTTGCTTTGAACTACAAATGCACAAGGAATTAGGCTCATGGGTTACTCTTCCATGTCACATACATCTTGGTGGAGCGCTCAAAATAATAAAGATTGAATACATGCACTCATCACCAAGCAAAGTGAATGATCATATAAGGATAGGTAAGATAATATCATCAAACATGCATAAGTGTAGCTTATGATCAAACACATGATCATCAATGTCTCACAGGTAATTGCATAGTATCTCAAGCAATCAAAAGCAAACAAAGTTCAACCAAGAAGACAAGAGAGAACAAAAGCAACACTCTCTCTCTCGAAGCCTATGATCTATACATTTTTCTCCCCCTTTGGCAACAAGTTACCAAAAAGTTCATAGAAAATGCATAGTGCTAGATCGACTCTCAGGCTTGGTCTTCAGGTGGTGGTGTACGGATAACTCCAAGAACGAAGGCTTCAATTGATGTAGATGGAGCTGGAGGAGTTGGTGCTGGAGCTGGTTGCCCTAGAGCTGTAGGAGCTGTAGCTGGTGCTGATGATGTGGCTCTAGTGTCTGTCACAGGCACTTCAGCTGACCTCTAAGCACTAGGCACTCTGGCAAATGCATCAGTGGTTGTCTTTCCCTTCCTCTCCTGCATGTCATCCTGAAGCTGTTCCACAACTGACTGAATCTCAGTTACTTTGACATCAAGATCATAGAATTTTTGTTCCATGATTCTTTCCAGGCTCTCCTGGTTTTGAGTTAGGGTGGCCAACCCCTTCTCAATCCTCAGTGTTGATGCTATCAAGTAACCAAGATGCTCCTGTTTGTTCTTCAAAAAGTATTCAGATGCCTCCTCTTGAGTTGGCATCTTGGCGACCTTCTCTTTCCTTGCCTTCTCCTTCTTCTCTTGAGCTTGCACTGATGATGGTTCATTCTCATTCATGACAACTTGATTGTCCTCAAAGTCTGGATAGAGAGCAAAATGTTCCTTATCCAACAGATATTTTCCTGTGCCCATCTTTGAGTTAATCAACTCCTGAATTTGTGGGGCATATCCACAACTTCTCTTTTGATCTGCTGCAGTCCTCTTGATAGTTTCAACCATAAGGCTCATGACCTTGAATTTATGTGGCACATCAAATATGTGTAGCAAGTTTATTGCATGCCCTCTGATCATGCTCTGGTCACCTGACTTGGGCAAAAGAGTGTGCCTTAAGATCCAGTTGATCGTAGGTAGCCCTGATAGAAGAAAATGAATTGATCCAAACTTGAAAGTTTCAAGAGCTTTTTCTGGGATCTCCTTGTACATATGTGACATAGAGTTGTGTCCCATTTTCTTCTTGGCATAGACATCCAAGTCATCTTCACTCTCCTCTGGGGCATTGATCAGACTTGCCCATTCCTCTATGGTTGACTGGTATCTCGTTCCTTCAGACATCCAAACTATCCTCCCATCTGGATAGAAGTGTGCTGTGGAGTAGAATTGCATAATTAGTTCATCATTCCAGTTGGTGAGCTTCTGCCCAACAAAATCTACAACTCCACAAGCAACAAAACTATCATACACTCCAGGATAGTGTTCTTCATTCTCCTTCATGTAGGTCCAGTCGACCCACCTCATATCACACACTATGGGCTTCTTGTCCAACAAGATTGTCTCATAGAAGTCCTGCTGTTCCTTTGTGTGGAACCTGTAATCAACAACAGTCCTTCTTCTAGTGGCATATGGATATGTCAATCTCCATAGCCTCAACCCTGAGTCTCTCCTGATATTCATGTCCTCAGCCACAGGATGAGCATCATTGTGGTCTGGAATCTTGGGTTTGAGCTTCCTTAGGACCTGCCCTTCTTCATCTTCCTCAGCAGCAACATCAGGCATTGGGGCCTTGTTCTTCTCAGCTGCTAGTATACTCCTGGTATTCCTCTTTGGTGCAATCTTGGGCTTGGGGTAGCTTTGGGTGCTTCTTTGGGCTTTGATGTTGCAGCCCCTGACTTTATAGCATCACCCATAAGCTTCTGTGCCTTGGGTGCTGGTTCAGCAACCTCTTCTCCCTCCTCCACCATGGAAGGTTGACCAACAACTCTGGCCATGGTCTTCTTGACCCTTTCCTTCCTTTTCTTTCCTTCTGCAGCTGGCTCTTTGGGATCAGGCTTTTTAGGTACTTGAGTTGATCCTCTGGCTTTGGACATTGGTTGTCTTCCTGCATGCCTTTTGATCTTCATGCCTGGCTTTACTGCAGTTGAGCTGTGCACCTTCTTGAGCTCTACTTTCTTGGAAGTAGCCTCATCTTCTTCTGCTAAATAATCCTCATCCTCTGAGTCTGAGGTTCTCTTCTTCCTTGTCCTTGTGGCAGCTTTAGGCCAATTGCTTGGAGTGCTTCTGCTCCCTTCATCTGAGCTGCTAGAGGGACTAGTGCCCTCACTCATGTGAATCTGCTCTGCTGACTTGTTCTGACTATCACTTTGGTCTGACATGCTGAAATCACTGACTGCTGACCCTGTGAATAGTTATAGATGAGATAGAATGGATGAGCATCACAAAATACAGAGATTTTTGCAAAAGGATGATTCAAAAATTCAGTTTTAGTTTTCCACAGAAAGCATTTCGGATCAACTGATTTTCAAACTCGGTGATACCGAAGCACTTTTGGAACCTAAACTGGTGAACTCGGTAGGACCGAGTCACAGTTCGGTGGCACCGAGACTGCTAGGGTTTCACAAAGTTCTAAAATCAGTCACACCAATTTGTAATTCTCGGTCAAACCGAGACTTACTAGTGCAATGGTGTTAGCCAAATCGGTGGGGCCGAGTTTTTCAACTCGGTGGGTCTGAGATGGTTTCGGCGGAAACCTAACCCTAAATTTTTGAATCACATCTATTCTAAGGATTGTATTAACTGGATAGGAGTGTTTCAATCGTGGCAAGATGCATTACGAACACAATGTGCTGAGAATCAGACGAGGATAGCACTGTGATCGAGTTCATACCCTAGCTTGGCGATGAACTCGCTACAGCGGCAACGGCGGAGGTGAATTCTGTTGACAGCGGCGGAGACCAGCGACAGGAGGCGGCTAGCGACGAAGTCAACGATCCGTAGACCTAGTAGGTAGAGCGAGCTATGCGCGGGCGAAGAGTTTCGGAGAAAATTTTCAAAAATTTTCTCGTGAGTATATATAGCCCGACACTGTCGGTGTGACCGAGTGGAACAACTCGGTGTGACCGAAAAGTTCAAATCGGTTGCACCGAGATTGAAAACCTAGATCGACTTAGTGATCTCGGTAGGACCGAAATGGATGAATCAGCCAGACCGAGAATCACAAAGAAGTTTTGGAGGTTTTAGTCTATGACAAATCGGGGACTCCGAGTGCTCCTCACATAGAGTGGTTCGAATCTGACTTGATCAAATTTTGTGATGTAGCATGAATAGAGTTTGAGACGAGAAAAGCATAGATAGCTAGAGAAGGTTCTTAGGCATTCTTGTCCATCCACTTGGCCAAAGAAAAAGAAGCCAAACAATCAAAACAACAAGTGGATGTCCTCGAATTAGTAAAATATGCAACCAACATGCTCACACAATAAAATGGCAAATGAAATATGTGGCAAAGCATGCACAACCAATTCTAGCATCTATCAAACAATTGGCGATGGACAGAGGCGCGCTACTACTAGGCATAGGTAGAAGTAGCGCTGGTTGAAGCAAGCGCTACTGCTAAAAAATAGCTGTAGCACCCTAGCAGTAGTGCGCTTGCCCGTGCTACTAATAGCCAAAAAACCAGCACTACTGGTAAGGCTTTTCCTAGTAGTGTGCGGCAAGCTGCTAGGTCCGATCACACAGTCGACAGCGAGTGGAGGTGGCTATTTGAAAGGATGGATAAGAGGTGTCTAGAGGGGAGGGGCGATTAGACCCTCAACAAGCAAAAGTAGGTGTTTTTAAGTTCTTCAAGTTGAGATGGAGTTTTAGCACAAGTTTAAGCATTTACAATACATTTAAGCAAGCATGGCAAGAGTATATGCAGCGGAAAGAGTAAAGCATGCTAGTTGCAAGAAATTAAAGGGATGAGATTGGATGTGCACACGCAATGAAGACACGGAGATTTTTGGCGTGATTCTGATAGGTGGTGCTATCATACATCCACGTTGATGGAGACTTCAACCCACGAAGGGTAACGGTTGCATGAGTCCACGGAGGGCTCCACCCATGAAGGGTCCATGAAGAAGCTACCTTGTCCATCCCACCATGGCCATCGCCCACGAAGGACTTACCTCACTCGGATAGATCTTCACAAAGTAGGCGATCTCCTTGCCCTTACAAACTATTTGGTTCAACTCCACAATCTTGATGGAGGCTCCCAAGCGATACCTAACCAATCTAGGAGACACCGCTCTCCAAAAGTTAATAGACGGTGTGTTGATGATGAACTCCTTGCTCTTGTGCTTCAAATGATAGTCTCCCCAACACTCAACTCTCTCTCACAGATTTGGCTATGATGGAAAGAAGATTTGAGTGGAAAGCAACTTGGGGAAGGCTAGAGATCAAGATTCTTGTGGTAGGATTAGAATGTCTTGGTCTCAATACATGAGTAGGTGGTTCTCTCTCAGAAAATGAGTAGTGGAAGTGTAGACACTTTCTGATGGCTCTCTCTTAAATGGAGATGGGGGTGGAGGGGTATATATAGCCTCCACACAAAATCCAACCATTACACACTTTTAACCCAACTCGGTCAGACCGAATAGATGAAGTAGGTGAGACCGGTTTAGTTCAAAATGTGAACGTTGGGAATCTCGGTGGGACCGACATGATCAACTCGGTGGGACCGATGTGCAAGGGGTAGGGCAAAACCTCATCTCGGTGAGAGCAATTGCATGAACTTGCTGAGACTGATTTCAGCAATGAGCAAATAGAGGGTTGGTCAAGCAAACTCGGTGGGACCGATTGCACATTTCTATGAGACCGAAATAATTACAACAGGCAATCGAGAGTTTGCAAGGCCATCTCGGTGAGCCAGATCCGTATCGGTGAGACCGAATTGTTGTAGCGGCCAGACCTCAAACGGTCAAGTCTCTGTGCATCAGTGTCATCCCTGGATCGGTAATGCTGACACGCACAGAAATCGACCAATTAAAAGTATCATCATTAACCTAACAACTTAACTAAAGTAACGTGATGAGATCACATCAATAGATTCAAGTACTACATACTCAAGATGTCCATAACCGGGTACACGGCTAGCCATGATTAGTTTATACACTCTCTAGAGGTTTGTGCACTTTTCCCCACAAGACTCGACCGCATCCATGATCAGATGATCGAGACATAGTCTTTCTGAAACATTAACTCTCTACTCCGGCCGGACCGATACACCTACTTTCCCCTACATCTTCTAGTCCACCTCTTCAAGAGCTTACGCAACTTACTCAACTACGCCAGAGCCCATAATGGCTTGTGGCTGCACACGGAAGTTTCTAGCATGAATAATCTTATGATCCCTTTAAGCCTGGGTGGCAAACTGTAGGAAAAATCACATGGGTACTCCGAGATTTCCCCAAAATAGGCAACATTGGGTTCCCCAGGTGTCTCAACCAATCCACCCAGATGTATATTAAAGTTGCCACCTTAATTGTTATC
>NC_041387.1:168013447-168019046 GCF_002162155.2 Triticum dicoccoides | reverse complement strand
GATGACGGCAAAGGGCTTCAGCGGCGGCGGCGCGCTCGGTGGCGGGGTTGCGGGCTTCGGGCGGCGGGGTTGCGGTGAGAGGCGGCGGCGGACGGGGTCCAGGGGGCCCGGGTGCAGCTTATAAAGGGGGGGTTCGGCCTCAGGAGGCGGAGTCCTGGGCGGCGGCGGCTCCTCTCGTGTCCTGGTCGGACTCGGGAAAGGTGCGACGGCTTGGGGAGAAAAAATCCCAAGATGAACATTTTTTAACAATTTCACCGCGAGGAAAAATCCTAGATAAATATTAAAAAAATCTAAAAATTCCAAAAACAATTTTCAACGTCCAAACCTAATATTTATGACAAGATGAACATTTTTCTGGACTAAGATGCAATTTTCAAAAATGCAATATTTTTCTAATTCAATTAAAATAGCAAATAAAATACCAATAAAATAATAATTTGATTTTAAAATTCTTTCTCCAATATTTCTCATAGGTTGAAGAAGTCATATTATCTTCTCTCATTTATATTTAATATGGGAAAATAATTGGAGAGAAAATAATAAAATCAAATTGATCCTTTCTTCAAATTTGAAATAAATTCAAATATGAAATTTGTGAAACCTCCAACTCTCTCCTTGGGTCCTTGAGTTGCTTAAGATTTCTAGGATCACAACAAAATGCAAGAATAAATATGATATGCATATGATGATCTATGTATAACATCAAAATTGAAAATTGGGATGTTTTCGATTGGGATGTTACAATTGTCTAGGGTTTCTGGCAGTGGCTATGTCAAATGAACTCGATGGCGCCGGATAGATCAAATCGGTGGGGCCGAGTTTGACTTTGGGTTATGCACATATTTGGAGTGGGAAAGTGGTTGAGGATTTTGGAGCAATATCACTAAGCACTTTGAGCAAGTAAACCATAAAGCAACACCTCATCCCCTTTTAATAGCAAAGGCTTTCCTATGGACTCAATGTGATCTTGGATCACTAAAATGAAAATGAAGAGTCTTGAGCCTTTGCCAATCTTTGTCCTCAGCATTTTTAAGGGGTTCCACATCCTCTTGTCCTTGCCACGCCATTGTTGAACTCATGTGAAATATACTCGATAAAAGTATTAGTCAACAAGAGATATGTTGTCATTAATTACCAAAATCACCCAAGGAGCACTTGTGCTTTCAATCTCCCCTTTTTGGTAATTGATGACAACATACATCAAAGCTTTAGATAAGATATGAAGAGTAACAAGTAAAGCTTTGGAAGGACATGTAACATGCATGGGCTCCCCCTACATGTATCCAATCATGTACAGATGGAGCATAAGAACATGTGAGTGCATAAGCATGTCAGAGCAAGCAATGAGTTACATGTATCTTGGCTATATGTATCAGAGCAGATGCTGTAAATAGAATAGGTGTACCAACATGTTCATGAATCCTTCTTGCATACAATATGTGCAGCAGCAAGAGATCATCATGCACATGAGTGTGATGCATATACTTACCTTGTGGTGTTGAGCTGGCTTTGGAAGAGACGAGCTTGAGAAAAAAATGTTAGATAACATAAGAACACTCAAAATAAAGCAAGTTCGGGAAACAACAAGAGTACCAAGGCTGGGATGACATGTAATGAGTGAGTACTTAGTACTTCATTTGGATATAGACATGTCCCAAAGATTAAAGATATGCAATGAATTCCAAAGATTTTCTTCCCCTAGATATGAACTCTTTCTCCCCCCTGAATCTGATATTGGATAATGGGAGAAGGTAGGGTAAGAGAAAATCAGAGCAAGAAATGGTACAATCAACTATATATTAACATGTCTTTCCCCTCTTAAAGACATGTGACTTCTCTCCTCTATTGTTAACAAGCATCTGGAGAAGCTAAGATGTGCTTTCTCTCCCATGTGATAAGCTTTGATGTGCTATCTCTCCCCCTTTGGCATCAATTTCCAAGAAGGGAACTTCTGGAGTATGAGTCAAATAGGTTTGGTCCTTGATACACACTACAAAGCAGCATGTAGTTTATGATGCGGGTAGAGGATAAGAATCATTGAGTGGAGCTGGAGAGGAAATAAAATATGCAATGGCAAATAGTTTTCTCAGCAATGAAATCGGAGACACCAAGTGGTTTTCATCGGCAACTCTGAGATATCAGAGCTGCTGAGAGTGTGCATCAGTTAGACCAAGCTAGTCCTTTTCAGTTGAACTGATGAACTATATACAAGGAACCCTTGTAATTCGGTCTAGCCGATTGGCTGGAATCAGTGTGTCGGAGTTCAATGTAGAGGAAAAATATTATCAACTCTGCTCACTTGGCAATTGAAATCTCGCAAGGATTTGCAAGGAATTCACTAAAAGATTTTTAGTAAATTAGAAAAGGAAACACATAAAATAAAAGAGATCTAGATGAAGGTTTTTTTAAAGGGGAACAAGATAGCAAGAAGTATATGCAAAAACACAAACCAAAGAAACACTAGAAAACTTCATCTAGAGGGGGGTCGGCGACAAAGTCACCTATGTTAGAGTATATTGACCGAGGCGTCAAGTTATAACACTTGATCGTAGGTCATACTCATCATTAAATCTCAAAATGTGGTTACCATTTTTCGTTTAAGCATTTTGATGTATTCACATCTTGTTGAGTTGCATTGACACATGTCTTGGAGCAAATCTTGTTGAGTTTCATTAAATCTTGGTCATGTAATTGAACTTGCCTTGGATGCTCAAGGTTGATGTAGTCTATCAAGAGTTGAGAGCACCACTTGTAGTTTGAGTTCATCTTCCTACATGGGTTAGTCTTGCAAGGAAGAGCACTTGTGTATCCAAAATGACAAGCATGGACCTTGATACCAAATGAAATTTGATATATAGAAATTGTCAAAGGATATGTTGAGTGAGCTCATCCTTCCTTGTATTCCACAACCATATAGTAGAAACTTGGTGATGTAGAGATTGCTTAAGATGTGAGTGACTTGCAATCTCATAGATTTGGGATCATCAAAGTACCTACAAGGGTTAGATAACATGCAAAGGTACAAGTATAGATCCAAGACATATGATCATCATCTTAAAAGAAATATCAAGGATCAGTCATAGAAAGGCTCATGCCTTGCATGCATCTAGATGGAGTTCCTACTCCAAGTTTGAGGTATCAATGATGTTCAATTCACCTCTTAAACGGCAAAACACTTTCTCATCAAGCGGTTTGGTGAATATATTTGCCAATTTCTTATCGGTACGGACATGCTCAAGATTGATGTCTCCTTTAGCAACATGACCCCGAATGAAATGATGACGAACTTCAATATGCTTAGTCTGAGAATGTTGCATGGGATTTTGAGCAATCTTAATAGCACTTTCATTATCACAAAGCAATGGAACATGTTTCACATATATCCCATAATCCTTAAGGGTTTGGGTCATCCAAAGTAATTGAGCACAACATGATCCGGCGGCAATGTATTCCGCTTCGGCGGTGGATAAGGATACTGAGTTTTGTTTCTTGGAGGACCAAGATTAAAGAGATCTACCAAGAAATTGACAAGTACCCAAAATGGACTTTCTATCAACCTTGTCTTCGGCATAGTCCGAGTCAGAGTAGCCAACAAGATCGAAAGAAGACCTCTTAGGATACCAAATGCCAAAGTTTGGTGTATGAATTAAGTATCTCACTATCCTTTTCACAGCGTTAAGATGACATTCTTTAGGGGGCGCTTGATATCGTGCACACATGCACACACTTAGCATAATATCAGGACGAGAGGCACATAGATATAACAATGAACCAATCATAAAGCGGTAAACCTTTTGGTCAACAGGTTTGCCATCCTTGGTCAAGTCAAGATGTCCACTAGTAGGCATGGGTGTTTTCATACCTTTGCTTTCTTGCATGTTGAACGTCTTGAATAAGTCCTTGGTATACTTTTCCTATAGACTCAATGTGATCTTGGATCACTAAAATGTAAAATGAAGAGTCTTGAGCTTTTGAGCTTGAGCTAATCCTTTGTCCTTGATATTTTGAGGGATCCACTTTCATCATCCATGCCATGCCATTCATTGAGCTTTCCTGAAATAATAGTCTTGGAATAGCATTAGCTCAATGAGCTATATGTTGTTATGAATTACCAAAACCACCTAGGGATAGTTGCACTTTCACAGCCCACTAAGAAGAAGCAGAGGAAGAGACCGGCGGCGAGAAAATCCAATAAAGCTGGCAATGTTGGTTCTAGCAGCCAGCTGCCTTCGACCAAGGTTGACAGTGTACCGATGAAACATGCGCCATTAATCCATGTCGCGGGAGAGCCAATGGTACCGGCGAATGCACTAGCTGCCATAACAGGGGATCTCAGGAGACTCCATGACCATGTGCTTTCGACAGAGAGAAGCCTCCTCGCCTCGGATGATCCAGGATACCCACTTTATATGGTTCATGTGCCGAGCAGTTGCAAGACGTACGTCCACACATGCCCCGCGGACCTCTTCTTTCTGAGGTTTGATTACGTCTTCTAGATGTTTCTAATGAGGACACTCGATTTTACATTTGTCCACCTGTATGCGCTGCACATGAACTACATCGTCAGGAGAGAGCAAGTCACCAGAATTGCGGTCGCGGACACATACTATATGCACGAGGGCTTCTTGTCAATCAATGATGCCAACTGTCAATATGCGAGTCAGTACATCAAAGAATTCTTGGTCAGCAATAAGGACAAAGATACGATTTTCCTACCTTATCATCCTGGGTAAGTCATCCACGGATAGCACTATAACAGATACATCCTTTCGTGCATTTCAATAATTACTTTGCACACATGGAGGCTAACTTGATCGTGTATTTTGCGCAGCTGAGGGTGTCATTCCGTTCTCATCGTTCTTTACCCTCGTTACTCCCACGCTCTATATTTGGACCCGTCGAAGAACATACAGAAGAAAGATTACACACACATAAAGTATGTTCTGGAGCTATGCTGGGTTTCAGCATGCGGGGTGGCTACATCCAAAGCAAAAACAAATAAGGCCAGGGTCTGTTTCAGCCACAAGACTGACTTCTGTTGCATTCAGCAACCGGCAAGAAGTGAGAACGATGGATTCTACATCATCCATCTAATGATGGAGTACAGAAGGGATGTGCAATCACTTTGCATGAAATCTTCATCCGATACCCATATCCAGAGATGGGCCGAAGCCTTTGGAGTCGTGCTGGATAATCAACTTCGAAATGATTTCTATCGGATCCAGCAGGAAATTGCATCCATCATCATGAAAGATGTCCTCGAAGAGAATGGGATGTTCTACGGTGGCCAAATATCGTGAGCTGACGTCCGAACCCGCATTGCCCTACAACGTCAGGACATGACGCCTTTCACTAAGCTTGGGTCTGTCCTCCCGTATATGGACAGATGGGAAGAGTGCACTGCTTAAAAACAATGTGTCTGTTTAGTTACTTGTTACTTTCTTTGTACGACGAAACTTCGAATGTCTCGGGACGACGAAACTATTAGATGTATGGTGTCGCGCTCTAGTTAATTACTTTCGGTGCGATGAAATTTGTTAACTATGTTTACTATATATGTTGCTTCTATTTCATAACTGTTTCGTTCAATTCGCTTCAT
>NC_041387.1:168010352-168012932 GCF_002162155.2 Triticum dicoccoides | reverse complement strand
ATGGCGAGGAAGTGGTATGCCGTGTATGTAGGGCATGTTCTGAGTGTGTATGATGAGTGGCCAAAGTGTCAGGCCTAGGTCTCTGGCTTCTCCGGTGGAAGCCAGAAAGGGTTTGACAGCAGAGCGGAAGCCGAAGCTAGTTACTTGAGATTCATGGCACAACATGGGATTCAGAACCAGCGTCGCTTCAAAAACTACTACATAATACCGCTTTTGATCATCATGATCACTCTTATCTCGTATGTCATACTTTAGGTAGATGATGAAACATGTGTCTACGGTGACAATGTAAGAGACATGTGATCATTAACTTGTATCTCTATTTCGAGATGATGATGAGATCGACATCATTTGTGTTCGATAATGATGATATGATGAGACTATGTTGTGCCACTTCGATGATGCTAATGAGACATTCATTTTTCATATAGTTTCAGCGTATGTGTATGTTGTAATTGTATAAAACCTGTAAAAATACGAATATAGAAAAATACAAAAAGAAAATACTAGCAGTAGTGTGGGGTTTTGGAGTAGTAGCTGTGCTGCTTTACCAGTAGCGTTGGTCGTAGAGCCACGCTACTACTATTAGCAGTGGCGATGGACAGAGGCGCGCTACTACTAGGCATAGGTAGAAGTAGCGCTGGTTGAAGCAAGCGCTACTGCTAAAAAATAGCTGTAGCACCCTAGCAGTAGCGCGCTTGCCCGTGCTACTAATAGCCAAAAAACCAGCACTACTGGTAAGGCTTTTCCTAGTAGTGTGCGGCAAGCTGCTAGGTCCGATCACACAGTCGACAGCGAGTGGAGGTGGCTATTTGAAAGGATGGATAAGAGGTGTCTAGAGGGGAGGGGCGATTAGACCCTCAACAAGCAAAAGTAGGTGTTTTTAAGTTCTTCAAGTTGAGATGGAGTTTTAGCACAAGTTTAAGCATTTACAATACATTTCAAGCAAGCATGGCAAGAGTATATGCAGCGGAAAGAGTAAAGCATGCTAGTTGCAAGAAATTAAAGGGATGAGATTGGATGTGCACACGCAATGAAGACACGGAGATTTTTGGCGTGATTCTGATAGGTGGTGCTATCATACATCCACGTTGATGGAGACTTCAACCCACGAAGGGTAACGGTTGCATGAGTCCACGGAGGGCTCCACCCATGAAGGGTCCATGAAGAAGCTACCTTGTCCATCCCACCATGGCCATCGCCCACGAAGGACTTACCTCACTCGGATAGATCTTCACAAAGTAGGCGATCTCCTTGCCCTTACAAACTATTTGGTTCAACTCCACAATCTTGATGGAGGCTCCCAAGCGATACCTAACCAATCTAGGAGACACCGCTCTCCAAAAGTTAATAGACGGTGTGTTGATGATGAACTCCTTGCTCTTGTGCTTCAAATGATAGTCTCCCCAACACTCAACTCTCTCTCACAGATTTGGCTATGATGGAAAGAAGATTTGAGTGGAAAGCAACTTGGGGAAGGCTAGAGATCAAGATTCTTGTGGTAGGATTAGAATGTCTTGGTCTCAATACATGAGTAGGTGGTTCTCTCTCAGAAAATGAGTAGTGGAAGTGTAGACACTTTCTGATGGCTCTCTCTTAAATGGAGATGGGGGTGGAGGGGTATATATAGCCTCCACACAAAATCCAACCATTACACACTTTTAACCCAACTCGGTCAGACCGAATAGATGAAGTAGGTGAGACCGGTTTAGTTCAAAATGTGAACGTTGGGAATCTCGGTGGGACCGACATGATCAACTCGGTGGGACCGATGTGCAAGGGGTAGGGCAAAACCTCATCTCGGTGAGAGCAATTGCATGAACTTGCTGAGACTGATTTCAGCAATGAGCAAATAGAGGGTTGGTCAAGCAAACTCGGTGGGACCGATTGCACATTTCTATGAGACCGAAATAATTACAACAGGCAATCGAGAGTTTGCAAGGCCATCTCGGTGAGCCAGATCCGTATCGGTGAGACCGAATTGTTGTAGCGGCCAGACCTCAAACGGTCAAGTCTCTGTGCATCAGTGTCATCCCTGGATCGGTAATGCTGACACGCACAGAAATCGACCAATTAAAAGTATCATCATTAACCTAACAACTTAACTAAAGTAACGTGATGAGATCACATCAATAGATTCAAGTACTACATACTCAAGATGTCCATAACCGGGTACACGGCTAGCCATGATTAGTTTATACACTCTCTAGAGGTTTGTGCACTTTTCCCCACAAGACTCGACCGCATCCATGATCAGATGATCGAGACATAGTCTTTCTGAAACATTAACTCTCTACTCCGGCCGGACCGATACACCTACTTTCCCCTACATCTTCTAGTCCACCTCTTCAAGAGCTTACGCAACTTACTCAACTACGCCAGAGCCCATAATGGCTTGTGGCTGCACACGGAAGTTTCTAGCATGAATAATCTTATGATCCCTTTAAGCCTGGGTGGCAAACTGTAGGAAAAATCACATGGGTACTCCGAGATTTCCCCAAAATAGGCAACATTGGGTTCCCCAGGTGTCTCAACCAATCCACCCAGATGTATATTAAAGTTGCCACCTTAATTGTTATC
>NC_041387.1:168009287-168009797 GCF_002162155.2 Triticum dicoccoides | reverse complement strand
ATGATTAAAATAACTCTCAAACTTCCATGTGTAAATCACGATAAAATCCCCGTCTACGAGCATGGCTAAGCAATAATAAGCATAACGTATATTTCTTGAGTTGATCAAAAGGTATTAGGTTCCTACCTCAAGTACTACAACCAAACCACATGTTCCCAATCCTACTCATGCAAATATTTGAGGAGCAGAACTAATGCATAGTAAAAACTGGATATAAAAGAGTATGATCTAAGTGTAACTTGCCTTGCTGACGATCTGCAAACTCTAGGGATTCGTAGTAACAAGCTTCGCACTTCGGGTAATCTGGCATAGACAAACAGTAGCATACATAAGCAATCACTCAAACGAAACGACGAGAAAACCGAGAAAAGGTCCAAATCAAACACGAAACAAGCAAATGGCTTAAACTAACAAAAGTCAAACCTAACAACAATATTATCATGTGGATTAGATCTTATAAATAGGTACAAGTGATTAGCTACGATTGCAAAAAGAATCAACTCAAACGGA
>NC_041387.1:168008577-168009027 GCF_002162155.2 Triticum dicoccoides | reverse complement strand
AAACGAAACTCAAAATACGAACGAAACAAGATCGTTCACTAATCTGGACTAAACTCAAATTTTACAGTACCAAAATCATGTTTAAGTTGGTTCACTGGAAAGAACAGAATGATACGAAGATTTAGGCGATGTTTCATCTAATTTGGATAAACGAGTAAAAAGTTATGCTAGTTTAAAGACCGGGGGCTAAATCACGAGAAAACTATTCGTGGATAGGTCCCTGGCCGAAAAATAAACTAAAAATAAAAACCTACGGCGCGAACGTTCGCTAACAGAACCAATCTAATGAATATTGTTCGTTAAAGCGAACGAATGAACGAACGTTCGTTAAATAAGAAAACCCTAACGAAAAATGATCTAAACCGAACTGAAGAAAAATAAACCGGAGAAAAAGCCGGTTCATACCGATTTGTTGTCGACGGCAATAGCGGCGAGTCGGCGGCGGCGGGC
>NC_041387.1:167969880-168008567 GCF_002162155.2 Triticum dicoccoides | reverse complement strand
AAGGTGCGACGGCTTGGGGAGAAAAAATCCCAAGATGAACATTTTTTAACAATTTCACCGCGAGGAAAAATCCTAGATAAATATTAAAAAAATCTAAAAATTCCAAAAACAATTTTCAACGTCCAAACCTAATATTTATGACAAGATGAACATTTTTCTGGACTAAGATGCAATTTTCAAAAATGCAATATTTTTCTAATTCAATTAAAATAGCAAATAAAATACCAATAAAATAATAATTTGATTTTAAAATTCTTTCTCCAATATTTCTCATAGGTTGAAGAAGTCATATTATCTTCTCTCATTTATATTTAATATGGGAAAATAATTGGAGAGAAAATAATAAAATCAAATTGATCCTTTCTTCAAATTTGAAATAAATTCAAATATGAAATTTGTGAAACCTCCAACTCTCTCCTTGGGTCCTTGAGTTGCTTAAGATTTCTAGGATCACAACAAAATGCAAGAATAAATATGATATGCATATGATGATCTATGTATAACATCAAAATTGAAAATTGGGATGTTTTCGATTGGGATGTTACAATTGTCTAGGGTTTCTGGCAGTGGCTATGTCAAATGAACTCGATGGCGCCGGATAGATCAAATCGGTGGGGCCGAGTTTGACTTTGGGTTATGCACATATTTGGAGTGGGAAAGTGGTTGAGGATTTTGGAGCAATATCACTAAGCACTTTGAGCAAGTAAACCATAAAGCAACACCTCATCCCCTTTTAATAGCAAAGGCTTTCCTATGGACTCAATGTGATCTTGGATCACTAAAATGAAAATGAAGAGTCTTGAGCCTTTGCCAATCTTTGTCCTCAGCATTTTTAAGGGGTTCCACATCCTCTTGTCCTTGCCACGCCATTGTTGAACTCATGTGAAATATACTCGATAAAAGTATTAGTCAACAAGAGATATGTTGTCATTAATTACCAAAATCACCCAAGGAGCACTTGTGCTTTCAATCTCCCCTTTTTGGTAATTGATGACAACATACATCAAAGCTTTAGATAAGATATGAAGAGTAACAAGTAAAGCTTTGGAAGGACATGTAACATGCATGGGCTCCCCCTACATGTATCCAATCATGTACAGATGGAGCATAAGAACATGTGAGTGCATAAGCATGTCAGAGCAAGCAATGAGTTACATGTATCTTGGCTATATGTATCAGAGCAGATGCTGTAAATAGAATAGGTGTACCAACATGTTCATGAATCCTTCTTGCATACAATATGTGCAGCAGCAAGAGATCATCATGCACATGAGTGTGATGCATATACTTACCTTGTGGTGTTGAGCTGGCTTTGGAAGAGACGAGCTTGAGAAAAAAATGTTAGATAACATAAGAACACTCAAAATAAAGCAAGTTCGGGAAACAACAAGAGTACCAAGGCTGGGATGACATGTAATGAGTGAGTACTTAGTACTTCATTTGGATATAGACATGTCCCAAAGATTAAAGATATGCAATGAATTCCAAAGATTTTCTTCCCCTAGATATGAACTCTTTCTCCCCCCTGAATCTGATATTGGATAATGGGAGAAGGTAGGGTAAGAGAAAATCAGAGCAAGAAATGGTACAATCAACTATATATTAACATGTCTTTCCCCTCTTAAAGACATGTGACTTCTCTCCTCTATTGTTAACAAGCATCTGGAGAAGCTAAGATGTGCTTTCTCTCCCATGTGATAAGCTTTGATGTGCTATCTCTCCCCCTTTGGCATCAATTTCCAAGAAGGGAACTTCTGGAGTATGAGTCAAATAGGTTTGGTCCTTGATACACACTACAAAGCAGCATGTAGTTTATGATGCGGGTAGAGGATAAGAATCATTGAGTGGAGCTGGAGAGGAAATAAAATATGCAATGGCAAATAGTTTTCTCAGCAATGAAATCGGAGACACCAAGTGGTTTTCATCGGCAACTCTGAGATATCAGAGCTGCTGAGAGTGTGCATCAGTTAGACCAAGCTAGTCCTTTTCAGTTGAACTGATGAACTATATACAAGGAACCCTTGTAATTCGGTCTAGCCGATTGGCTGGAATCAGTGTGTCGGAGTTCAATGTAGAGGAAAAATATTATCAACTCTGCTCACTTGGCAATTGAAATCTCGCAAGGATTTGCAAGGAATTCACTAAAAGATTTTTAGTAAATTAGAAAAGGAAACACATAAAATAAAAGAGATCTAGATGAAGGTTTTTTTAAAGGGGAACAAGATAGCAAGAAGTATATGCAAAAACACAAACCAAAGAAACACTAGAAAACTTCATCTAGAGGGGGGTCGGCGACAAAGTCACCTATGTTAGAGTATATTGACCGAGGCGTCAAGTTATAACACTTGATCGTAGGTCATACTCATCATTAAATCTCAAAATGTGGTTACCATTTTTCTTTTAAGCATTTTGATGTATTCACATCTTGTTGAGTTGCATTGACACATGTCTTGGAGCAAAGCTTCTCTAAGATGGAATGACATACCTTGGGTTGTGTTGATCTTGGTCATGTAATTGAACTTGCCTTGGATGCTCAAGGTTGATGTAGTCTATCAAGAGTTGAGAGCACCACTTGTAGTTTGAGTTCATCTTCCTACATGGGTTAGTCTTGCAAGGAAGAGCACTTCTGTATCCAAAATGACAAGCATGGACCTTGATACCAAATGAAATTTGATATATAGAAATTGTCAAAGGATATGTTGAGTGAGCTCATCCTTCCCTGTATTCCACAACCATATAGTAGAAACTTGGTGATGTAGAGATTGCTTAAGATGTGAGTGACTTGCAATCTCATAGATTTGGGATCATCAAAGTACCTACAAGGGTTAGATAACATGCAAAGGTACAAGTATAGATCCAAGACATATGATCATCATCTTAAAAGAAATATCAAGGATCAGTCATAGAAAGGCTCATGCCTTGCATGCATCTAGATGGAGTTCCTACTCCAAGTTTGAGGTATCAATGATGTTCAATTCACCTCTTAAACGGCAAAACACTTTCTCATCAAGCGGTTTGGTGAATATATTTGCCAATTTCTTATCGGTACGGACATGCTCAAGATTGATGTCTCCTTTAGCAACATGACCCCAAATGAAATGATGACGAACTTCAATATGCTTAGTCTGAGAATGTTGCATGGGATTTTGAGCAATCTTAATAGCACTTTCATTATCACAAAGCAATGGAACATGTTTCACATATATCCCATAATCCTTAAGGGTTTGGGTCATCCAAAGTAATTGAGCACAACATGATCCGGCGGCAATGTATTCCGCTTCGGCGGTGGATAAGGATACTGAGTTTTGTTTCTTGGAGGACCAAAATTAAAGAGATCTACCAAGAAATTGACAAGTACCCAAAATGGACTTTCTATCAACCTTGTCTTCGGCATAGTCCGAGTCAGAGTAGCCAACAAGATCGAAAGAAGACCTCTTAGGATACCAAATGCCAAAGTTTGGTGTATGAATTAAGTATCTCACTATCCTTTTCACAACCTTAAGATGACATTCTTTAGGGGGCGCTTGATATCGTGCACACATGCACACACTTAGCATAATATCAGGACGGGAGGCACATAGATATAACAATGAACCAATCATAAAGCGGTAAACCTTTTGGTCAACAGGTTTGCCATCCTTGGTCAAGTCAAGATGTCCACTAGTAGGCATGGGTGTTTTCATACCTTTGCTTTCTTGCATGTTGAACGTCTTGAATAAGTCCTTGGTATACTTTGTTTGGGAAACAAAGGTACCTTCCTTAGTTTGCTTGATTTGCAAACCAAGAAAGAATTTGAGTTTACTCATCACAGACATCTCAAACTTCTCTGACATTAGCCTACCAAACTTTTCACTAAAAAGAGGGTTAGTTGAACCAAATATGATATCATCCGCATAAATTTGGCACACAAATAATTCACCATTAACCCTTTTAGTAAAAAGTGTAGAATCAATTTTTCCAATTTCAAAGCCTTTTTCAATAAGAAACTCGGTCAAGCATTTATACCATGCTCTAGGAGCTTGTTTAAGACCATAAAGAGCTTCGTGAAGTTTGCAAACATGATCAGGTTTCTTGGGATTAACAAAACCGGGAGGTTATTTTAACATAAACTTCCTCCTCAATTTCACCATTTAGAAAAGCACATTTTATGTCCATTTGATATAAAGTAATGTCATGATGATTGGCATAAGCAAGTAAGATGCGTATGGACTCAAGTCTAGCAACGGGGGCATATGTCTCACTATAGTCCATACCTTCGACTTGAGTGTAGCATTGAGCAACGAGACGGTCCTTGTTGCGTACAACTTCTCCATCTTCATCTTTCTTATTCCGAAACACCCATTTGGTTCCAATGACATTGTGCTTCTCATCAGGCTTTTCAACCAACGTCCATACTTGATTCCTCTCGAAATTGTGTAGCTCTTCATGCATAGCATTCACCCAGTTCGGATCATCAAGAGCTTCTTCAACCTTCATAGGTTCGATACTAGAAATGAATGAGTAATGTTCACAAAAGTAGCCAAGCAAGATTAGAGCGAGTAATTTCCCGGTTTGAATGCCATCGAAGATTTGTTCGACGGGATGATCTCTTGAGACTCTTGCTCGAACTCGTGAGAGCTTTTGTTAGGGTCAGGGTGGAACATCCTATTCATTGTCTTGCCCTTCCTCTTGTCCTTCTTCATTTTTGTTGGCGTTGTTGTTATCTTGTGGAGGTGGAGAAGGAGCTCGATGGGGTTCATCTTGTTGTACTTCCTCGTTTCCTTCATCTTGACGTGTTCCACTTGTGGATGCCTCCAAGTCAACTTGTGGTTCACCTTGTCATGAAGTTGAGGCTTCCACTTGAACGGATGAGATACTCTCCTTCACCTCCATTGGGCGAATCTTGCCAATAGACAAGTCTTGAATTTCTTATGAGGGATCTTTATATCCAACATCAATTGGCAATTGCTCTACTTGCAAGCCGTTAGATTCATCAAACTTTACATCTATCGTCTCTTCAACCTTCCGGGTGAAATTGTTGTAGACACGTTAAGTGTGAGAGTTTGAGCCATAAACGAATAGCAAACCTTCATGAGATTTAGGGGCAAATTTCGAACGACGATGCTTAACAAGAATGTAACACTTTGAGCCAAATACTCGAAAGTATCCAACTTGGGATTTGTTACCGGTGATAAGCTTGTATGCCATCTTGCCGAGAAGCTTGTGAAGATATAGTCGATTTCTTGCATGACAA
Source organism: Triticum dicoccoides (assembly GCF_002162155.2). NCBI lineage: Eukaryota > Viridiplantae > Streptophyta > Magnoliopsida > Poales > Poaceae > Triticum > Triticum dicoccoides. The sequence goes on along the minus strand of NC_041387.1, from coordinate 168,003,334 downwards.
GCTGTCTCAACCGCTTCCGCCCAAAAGTGTCTTGGAGTCTTGTACTCATCAAGCATCGTTCTTGCCATCTCAATGAGTGTCCGGTTCTTCCTCTCAACAAATACATTTTGTTGAGGTGTGTATGTAGCCAAGAACTCATGTGAAATCCCTTCTTCGTCAAGAAAGGTATCCACATTGGTGTTCTTGAACTCCATTCCGTTGTCGCTCTGAACCTTCTTGATCTTCACTTCAAATTGATTTTGGGCCTTCCTAGCGAAGTTCTTGAAGATCTTTTGGACCTGTGATTTATCATCAAGAAAGAACACCCACGTAAATCTTGAAAAATCATCAAATTTAGGATCACTAGGATGCATTTGATGAAAAGCAATGGACTTTTGAAGAATCTCATCTAGATTTTTCAAGGAATAGTTTGGAAAGCGCTCCTCAAGATAACTCCATATAGTATAAGTACATTCAAATGTAGGCAAGCATACAAGCAAATTTCTAGGCAATCCTCTTATGATAAGATTAATAGCTCTAAGATTGCGGGTCATGTCAAGATACTCATCGGGGGTAGGATGCAGGGGATCAATAGGAGGTGCACAAGGGCTAGTAATATACTTGTTCAAATTATATTCATTGAAAATCTCAAGCATCTCATTATTTCAAGCACCATAGAACTCTCCGTAAGGCATAGGCACTCTATGTCTAATACTCCCAACCGTAGACTCACCCATCTTCCTCCAATAGTGATTAAACCAAAGCAATGGAGTGTCACGCCCAATATGCGACCCTATCCGAGAGGAACTCGAAGGTCCCACCAAGGATAGAAGCGCATATTGAAGATGCTTTGCAAGGTGGATATCATTACATCGTACCATTACATAATATATGGGGACACATACAAAAAGGCATACAATGCCACATGAAGCAATGATGAAATGCAACAAGCAAAAATAAAACACACCACAATCATGGAGAACATGGAAGGCGGCTGGAGAGTCGGTCTCGGGGCATTACATGGAGAACAATGCTCTGATACCAATTGAAAGGATCGAGAAGAGGTGTCTAGAGGGGGGTGATTAGACCCTCAACAAGCAAAAGTAGCAGTTTTTAAGTTCTTCAAGTTGAGGTGGAGTTTTAGCACAAGTTTAGGCATTTACAATACATTTCAAGCAATCATGGAAAGAGTATAAGCAGCGGAAAGAGTAAAGCATGCTTGTTGCAAGAAAGTAAAGGGATGGGATTGGAGTGTGCAAACGCAATGAAGACATGGAGATTTTTGGCGTGGTTCCAATAGGTGGTGCTATCGTACATCCACGTTGATGGAGACTTCAACCCACGAAGGGTAATGGTTGCACGAGTCCACGGAGGGATCCACCCATGAAGGGTCCATGAAGAAGCACGTTGTCTATCCCACCATGGCCATCGCCCACGAAGGACTTGCCTCACTCAGATAGATCTTCATGAAGTAGGTGATCTCCTTGCCCTTACAACCTCCTTGGTTCAACTCCACAATCTTGTCGAAGGCTCCCAAGCGACACCTAACCAATCTAGTAGACACCACTCTCCAAAAGGTAATAGACGGTGTGTTGATGATGAACTCCTTGCTCTTGTGCTTCAAATAATAGTCTCCCCAACACTCAACTCTCTCTCATAGATTTGGCTATGGTGGAAAGAAGATTTGAGTGGAAAGCAACTTGGCGAAGGCTAGAGATCAAGATTCTTGTGATAGGATTGGAATGTCTTGGTCTCAATACATGAGTAGGTGGTTCTCTCTCAGAAAATGAGTAGTGGAAGTGTAGGCACGTACTCATGGCTCTCTCTTAAATGGAGATGGGGATGGAGGGATACATATAGCCTCCACACAAAATCCAACCGTTACACACATTTGACCCAACTCGGTCAGACCAAATAGATGAACGCGGTGAGACCGATTTTAGTTCAAAATGTGAACGTTAGGAATCTCGGTGGGCCGACATGATCAACTCGGTGGGACTGATGTGCAAGGGCTATGGCAAAACCTTCATCTCGGTGAGACCGATTTCAGCAATGAGCAAACAGAGAGTTGGTCAAGCAAACTCGATGGGACTGGTTGCGCATTTTGGTGAGACCCAAATAATTACAACAGGCAACAGAGAGTTTGCAAGTCCATCTTGGTGAGATCGAGCTCCATATCGGTGAGACCGAATTGTCTAGGGTATCTGGCAGTGGCTATGTCAAATGAACTCGGTGGCGGATAGATCAAATCGATGGGGCCGAGTTTGACTTTGGGTTTTGGACATATTTGGAGTGGGAAAGTGGTTGAGGGTTTTGGAGCAATATTACTAAGCACTTTAAGCAAGTAGACCATAAAGCAACACCTCATCCCCTTTTAATAGTATTGGCTTTTCTATGGACTCAATGTGATCTCGGATCACTAAAATGAAAATGAAGAGTCTTGAGCCTTTGCCAATCTTTGTCCTCAGCATTTTGAAGGGGTTCCACATCCTCTTGTCCTTGCCACACCATTGTTGAAATCATCTGAAATATACTCGATAAAAGTATTAGTCCAACGAGAGATATGTTGTCATTAATTACCAAAATCGGAGCACTTGTGTTTTCACCATTCGCAACACATGCAAAACCTAGTGACAGTGTTGATACTTCTCCAACGTATCTATAATTTTTGGTTGTTCCATGCTATTATATTATCATTCTTGGATGTTTTACAATCATTTTATAGTTATTTTATATTACTTTTTGGTACTAACCTATTGACATAGTGCCCAGTGCCCGTTGCTGTTTTCTGCTTGTTTTTTACATCGCAGGAAATCAATACCAAACGGAGTCCAAACGCAGCGAAACTTTTGTGGATTTTTTTGGACCAGAAGACATCTAGTGGGTTAAGAAAGTACCTGAGGGGACCTCCGAGGGAAGCACAACCCACCAGGACGTGCCTGGAGGCCCAGGCACGCCCAGGTGGGTTGTCCCCACCTCGATGGCCTCCCGCACCGTCTCTTTGCTCTATAAATACCCCAATATTCCAGAAACCCTAGGGGAGTCGACGAAAATCAATTCCATCCACCGCAAGTTCCAGAAACACCCGATCCAATCTGGACACCATCTCGGAGGGGTTCATCATGTCCATTGGTGCCTCTTCGATGATGCATGAGTTGTTCTTTGTAGACCTACAGGTCCGTAGTTAGTAGCTAGATGGCTTCCTCTCTATCTCTCTTGATTCTCAATACAATGGTCTCGTGGAGATCCATATCATGTAAGTCTTTTTGTGGTGTATTTGTTGGGATCTGATGAACTTTGAGTTTATGATCAGATCTATGTTTTTATCCATGAAAGTTATTTGAGTCTTCTTTGATCTCTTATATGCATGATTTCTTATAGCCTCGTATTTCTTCTCCGATATTTGGGTTTTATTTGGCCAACTTGATCTATTTATCTTGCAATGGGAAGAGGTGCTTTGTGATGGGTTTGATCTTAAGGTGCTTGATCCCAGTGACAGAAGGGGAAATGACACGTATGTATCGTTGCTATTAAGGATAACAAGATGGGGTCTATTTCTACATAAATAGATCTTGTCTACATCATGTCATTGTTCTTATTGCATTACTCCGTTTTTCCATGAACTTAATACACTAGATGCATGTTGGATAGAGGTCGATGTGTGGAGTAATAGTAGTAGATGCAGGCAGGAGTCGATCTATTAATCTTGGACGTGATGCCTATATAATGATCATTGCCTGGATATCGTCATGATTATTTGAAGTTCTATCAATTGCCCAACAGTAATTATTTTCCCAATGTGTGCTATTTTTCTTGAGAGAAGCCACTAGTGAAACCTACGGCCCTCGGGTCTCTTTTTATCATATTTGCCTTTGCGATCTATTTTCCTTTGCTTTTATTTTCATATCTATTAAACCAAAAATACAAAAATACCTTGTTGCACTTTATTTATTTTGCCATCTATTTATCCTATCTATCACAACTTTGTCACATCTTATCGCCAACTTGAGGCACCGTTACTCCAAAGGGATTGACAACCCCTTTAACACGTCGGGTTGCGAGTATTTGTTATTTGTGTGCAGGGGCTGTTTACGTTGTGTTGCTTGGTTCTCCTACTGGTTCGATAACCTTGGTCTCATCACTGAGGGAAATACCTACCGTCGTTGTGCTGCATCATCCCTTCCTCTTTGGGGAAATACTGACGTAGCTCAAGCAGGCATCAAGTGACAAAGTGATCAAATAGAATGGGTGTGCCGCACCTCCACTATATATAGGCATCCGTCGGAGGCTCAACACATGGGCCTCACACGGGCCCTAAAGCCAAAATTTTGTTCGGCCGGGATCCGACTCTGAGTAGGGTCACATCTGACTCATGGAGTCGGATCGGCCCTCACAGGTTCTTTCCCTTAAGCACGCGACCCCTTAGGTTCAAGTTGGCTTGGTCGCACCTCGGATCACCTTTGACCTGCTAGCTGGTAGCGGCCTCTAGCAAGGCGTGCCGACCACCAAGTGGACAATAAATCTGGTTGGTGAACATGTACAACATGCCACACTTCTGTTCCCTTTGCCACACGATATATGTTGTCGGGCTCAAGGCGAGTTTGTCATCATTGTGCTAGCCCAACCTCTTTCTCGTTCTAGCAGTACTGACAACAAACCGTATTATCTCATAATCCTTATCATATGGCCATGCTTATCTTGGTCGGATCACACGAGGGGCCCAAAGTATATCTCTCCTAATCGGAGGGACAAATCCCATCTTGATCGACCATGTCTCGCAACATGGGTCTGGACAAGCATGAAACCTACCTTTGTAACTACCCAGTCACGGAGTAGCATTTAGTCTTCTCAAAGCAGGTCTGTCACCATCCCGAGTACATGCGCCAGCTCAGGTCTTAGGACAGAGAACATATATTGTACTAGAGACTCACAGATGACATATTGCTACTTCTTGAGCTTGCGTTGATTTTTTCCTTGAAGAGGAAAGGGTGATGCGGCAAAGTAGAGATAAGTATTTCCCTCAGTTAAGAACCAAGGTGTCAATCTAGTAGGAGGCACAAGCAAGTCTCCAATCTATGCACATGCACAAACTAACAAACATTTGCACTCAGCATGAAAAAGGGGTTGTCAATCCCTTCACGGTCTCGCACAAGAGTGAGATCTAATAGAGATAGGTATAAAAGATAAATAAAAGAGCAAACTAAAGTAAATCTAAATAAATTGCAGCAAGGTATTTTTTGGGTTTTTAGATCCGGGGGCCATAGGTTTCACTAGGCTTCTCTCTTAAAAGAAAACATACGGTGGGTGAACAAATTACTCTCGAGCAGTTGACAGAAAAGCGCAAAGTTATGAATATATCCAAGCAAATGATTATGAATATAGGCATCGCGTCCGCGTCAAGTAGACCGACTTCTGCCTGCATCTACTACTATTACTCCACACATCGACCGCTATCCATCATGCATCTAGAGTATTAAGTTCATAAGAACGGAGTAACGCCTTAAGTAAGATAACATGATGTAGAGGGATAAACTCAAGCAATATGATGAAAACCTCATCTTTTTACCCTTGATGGCAACAATATAATACGTGTGTCGCTACCCCTACTTTGTTACTAGGTGAGGACACCACAACATTGAACCCAAAACTAAGTACCTCTCACATTGCAAGAAGAACCAATCTAGTTGGCCAAACCAAACTGATAATTCAAAGAGAAATACAAAGATATTTAATCATGCATAAAAGAGTTCAGAAAAGACTCAAAAAATATTCGTAGATAATCTGATCATAAATCCACAATTCATCAGATCTCAACAAACACACCACAAAAGAATATTACATCTTATAGAACCCCAAGAACATCACGGAGAACATTGTATTGAAGATCAAAGATAGATAAGAAGCCATCTAGCTACGTCTATGGACCCGCAGGTCTGTGTTAAACTACTCACGCTTCATCAGAACGGCAGCAAGGTTGATGTAGAGGCCCTCCATGATCGAATCCCCCTCTAGCAGGTTGCCGGAAAAGGCCCCAAGATGGGATCTCATGGGAACAGAGGCTTGTGGCGTTGGAAAAGTATTTTTGTAGACGCTTCTGTTGTTTTGGGAATATTGTGGAATTTATAGAGCAAGAATTAGGGTTGGGGGACTCCCGAGGTGCCCACAAGCCAGGGAGGCGCGCCCCCTAGGGCGCGTCCTAAGGACTTGTGGGCCACTCAGGACTCTTCTGGCCCCCTCTCCAAGCTCCGTGGATGTCTTCTAGTCCAGGAAAAATCATCGTAAACTTTTATTCTGTTTGATATTCCATTTCTGTAAAACTCAAAAACAAGGAAAAAAAACAAAAACTGGCACTAGGCTCTAGGTTAATAGGTTAGTCCTAAAAATAATATAAAATAGCATATTAATGCATATAAAACATCCAAAATAGATAATATAATAGCATTGAACAATCAAAAATTATAGATACGTTGGAGACATATCAAGCATCCCCAAGCTTAATTCCAACTCGTCCTCGAGTAGGTAAATGATAAAAACAGAATTTTTGATGTGGAATGCTACCTAACATATTTATCCATGTAATCTTCTTTATTGTGGCTGAATATTGAGATCCATAAGATTCAAAAAAAAGTTTAATATTGACATAAAAACAATAATACTTCAAGCATACTAATAAAGCAATCATGTCTTCTCAAAATAACATGGCCAAAGAAAGTTATCGCTATAAAATCATATAGTGTGGCTATGCTCCATCTTCATCACACAAAGTATTTTATCATGCACAACCCCGATGACAAGCCAAGCAATTATTTCATACTTTTGGTGTTCCCAAACTTTTTCAACTTTCATGCAATACATGAGTGTGAGCCATGGATATAGCACTATAGATGGAATAGAATATGGTGGTTGTGGAGAAGACAAAAAGAAGGAGAAAGTCTCACATCAACTAGGCGTATTAACGGGCTATGGAGATGCCCATCAATAGATATCAATGTGAGTGGGTAGGGATTGCCATGCAACGGATGCACTAGAGCTATAAGTGTATGAAAGCTCAAAAAGAAACTAAGTGGGCGTGCATCCAACTCACTTGCTCACGAAGACCTAGGGAAATTTGAGGAAGCCCATCATTGGAATATACAAGCCAAGTTCTATAATGAAAATTTTCCACTAGTATATGAAAGTGACAAAATAGAGATTTCCTATCATGAAGATGATGGTGCTACTTTGAAGCACAAGTGTCAAAAAAGGATAGTAACACTATCCCTTCTCTCTTTTCCCTTTTTTTTGTTTTGGCTTCTTTTGGCCTATTTTATTTTTTGTAAAGTACGGAGACTCATCCCAACTTGTGAGTGAATCATAGCTTCCATCATCCTTAACTCACATGGGACAATGCTCTAATAATGATGATCATCACACTTTTATTTACTTACAACTCAAGAAATACAACTCGATTCTAGAACAAAATATGACTCTATATGCATGCCTCCGGCGGTGTATCGGGATGTGCAATGATCAAGAGTGACATGTATAAAAAATATGAACGGTGGACTTGCCACAAATACTATGCCAACTACATCATCATGCAAAGTAATATGACAATGATAAAGCGTGTCATAATAAACGGAACGGTGGAAGTTGCATTGCAATATATCTCAGAATGGCTATGGAAATGCCATAATAGGTAGGTATGGTGGCTGTTTTGAGGAAGGTAAATGGTGGGTTTAATGTACCAGCGAGAATTGCGCGGTACTAGAGAGGCTAGCAATGGTGGAAGGGTGAGAGTGTGTATAATCCATGGACTCAACATTAGTCATAAAGAACTCACATACTTATTGCAAAAAAATATTAGCTATCAAAAAAATTACTACACACATGCTCCTAGGGGATAGATTGGTACGAAAAGACCATCGCTCGTCCCCGACCGCCACTCATAAGGAAGACAATCAATAAATAAAACATGCTCCGACTTCATCCCATAATGGTTTACCATACGTGCATGCTACGTGAATCACAAACTTTAACACAAGTATTTCTACCAATCCACAATTACTCACTAGCATGACTCTAATATCACCATCTTTATATCTCAAAACAAATGCAAGGAATCAAACTTCTCATCTATTCAATGCTCTTTATATGAAAGTTTTTATTATACCTCTCTTGGATGCCCATCATATTAGGACTAAATTCATAACCTAAGCAAATTACCATCTGTTTAGAGACTCTCGAAATAATATAAGTGAATCATGAGAGTTCAACAATTTCTACAAAATAAAGCCACCGCCGTGCTCTAAAAAGATATAAGTGAAGCACTAGAGCAAACTGCCTAGCTCAAAAGATATAAGTGAAGCACATAGAATATTCTAATAAATTCATGATTCATGCGTGTCCCTCTAAAAATACGTGTACAGCAATGATTGTGGCAAACTAAAAATCAAAGACTCGTATCATACAAGACACTCCAAGAAAAATACATATCATGTGGTGAATAAAAATATAGCCTCAAGTAAATTTACCGATGAATTGAAGACGAAAGAGGGCATGCCATCCGGGGCATCCCCAAGCTTAGATGCTTGGTTGTCCTTGAATATAACCTTGGGGTGCCTTGGGCATCCCCAAGCTTAGGCTCTTGTCACTCCTTATTCCATAGTCCATCAAATCTCTACCCAAAACTTGAAAACTTCACAACACAAAACTCAATAGAAAACTCATGAGATCCGTTAGTATAAAAAATAAATCATCACTTTTCGTACTGTTGTGAACTCATTTTTTAATTATATTGGTGTAACTGTATTTCAACTTTTCCATGGTTCATACCCCCCGATACCGCCCATAGATTCATCAAAATAAGCAAACAACACATAGAAAATAGAATCTGTCAAAAACAAAACAGTCTGCAGTAATATATAAACTTCGTATACTTATGCAACTCCAAATATTCTGAACAATTAGTACAACATAGTCAATTCATATATCAATCTTGTGTAAAAAATCAAATGAAAAGCACATCTCTGTGATTTTTTTAAATTCTGGCAATGAGCGCAAAAGTTTCTGTTTTTTAGCAAGATCAAATCAACGATATACCAAACTATCCCAAAGGTTTTACTTGGCTCAAACACTAATTAAAAACACCAAAACACAATTACTATGGAGGTAATAATGTGTATTTATTGAAGAACAGAACCAAAAACAAAAAACATAGAAAGGGTTGCCTCCCAACAAGCGCTATTGTTTAACGCCCCTAGCTAGGCATGAAACATAGATCTAGGTGTTGTAATAGAAGTGAAGGAGATCATCTATGCTCATATCATATTCCCTCCTCTTGGCAGCAAGCTTTCTTTGGGGCAAAAAAATTAATCAAAGGGGCTAAATTTGATAGGGTAAGGATCTACAAGATCAAGTTTTGGAGGAATAGGTTCCTCCTTCGGCCCTTTGTATTTGATAATTATTTATTCATTGTAAACATTCCTTTAATTGAAAGCCCTAAGTCTATCCCTAAGCACAAATTCAAATCCATTATAACAAAATTATCATTGAGCTCAGAAATTTTATCAATCAAAACATCGATATGGACCTTTTTTTTAGGTTTTCATTGTAAGCAACATAATCCAGAGATTGTAATATCATAGTTTCTTATTGATTAAAAAGGATCTCTTTCATAGGAGGACAACCACCATTAATACTATAATGAGCAAATATTTCACCGGCTTCTTTCATGATAAACCTAAACTTGTGAGCTAAAAATATAGTGGTGACACACTTAACGGAAGGATCATGAATATTAGAAAATTCTATTAAAAGCCTTTGTATGAATGGATGCATGTGAACAAGTCGTCTTTCAAATTCAACTATAAGCAAAGATATTCCATCCACAAGGCTAATCATTTTATTTAGAATTGACCCTCGTAGCATAGGTAAAATACCGGCAAGAGTAGAGAAATCTTGAATCACCCCTTCTCCAACAATATTACCGCTACCCACACGGAGTTTTTTAGTATGGATAATAGTGGGTTCTTATTCATGAGGATCATTATTGGAAAAATCAATTAAACCTTCCTCACAATTATTGCTATTTTTTCAGTGATAAACTCCTAGGATTCAGACATGGTGGCAAGAAACCAATCAAGCACACAGGCAACCAAAAAGTAAATGGAAAGACGGACGGAAGAAGGGCGAATAAAAAGGCAAATATTTTTGTGTTTTATAGAAAACATTTTAGAAGTGGGGGAGAGGAAAACGAGAGGCAAATGGCAAATAATGTAATGCAAGAGATGAGAGTTTATGGTGGGTACTTGGTAGGCTTGATGTAGAACCTTCCCAGCAACGACGCCAGAAATTCTTCCTGCTACTTCTTGAGCTTACGTTGATTTTTCCCTTGAAGAGGAAAGGGTGATGCAGCAATATCCAGCATGCATCTCAAGATATTAAGTTTGCAAGAAATGAAGTATTGCAATAAGTAAGATGTCTTAATGTAGATAGGAAGAAATCTAGCAATAAGATTAAATCCCATCATTTTATCCTTAATGGCAACAACACAATACGTGTCTTGGCCCTTATTGTCACTAGGATCCAGCACCGCAAGATTGAACCCATTACTATGCACCACTTCCTCTGAAGAACTACCCGTTAATCTTGGCGAGAGAAGACAAATAGATCAGAAAGCATACATAGATACTTATAATTGTACAACAAAGACACTTCAAAATATTTAATAATATTCAATGAACAATCTGAACATAAACTCACAATTCATCAGATCCCAACATACACACCATAGAATTACATTGAATTGATCTCAATCATACAAGAAAGAAGGGGAACATGGTATTGAAAATCCAAAAACAGAGAGAGAACCATCTAGCTACTACTATGAACCCATAGATCCTAAATAAATTACTCACACATGGCTATGGAGGCAGCAAGGTTGATGAAGAGGCCTCCAACAAAACTCTAGAAAAGGGCTCCAAAGGAATCTCTTTGGAACATAGGCTTGCGGCGGCGATAAAACCCTTATGGAGGTACTACGGATGGTTTCGGTATTTATAGCAATTTACATCGGTGGAAACAGGTCAAGGCGGTAACTGGGGCCCCCACAAGGTCTGGGAGCGGACACCCCCTGGCCACCTCACCTGGCCTTATGGCCCCATCATGGCATGTCTCGATCTCTCCCGAAGATTCCAGTGTTTCTTGTTGCCAAAAACATGTTAAATCGGCAACGTATTTTGACCTCTGTAGGTATATATTTCTTGCGAAACAGAAAACAAGAAAAAACAGGAACTGGCACTGGGCACTAAATTAATAGGTTAGTCCATAAAAACAATATAAACTAATATAAAAAGTATATAAAAATAATAATATAATAGCATGGAACAATCAATAATTTAGATACGTTTGAGATGTACCAGCACTAACTATTAACTATGTAACTCATACATGTTGTGCATGTATTTATACCATGCATATACACAGTAATAGAACCACAAAGAGATATGATGTTCTTGGCATCGGAACAGTTTCTTCCTGTGATATCCATTGTCCATGCTAACGTCGTCGATCCTCCAACCTGTTCAATGACGCTCCCTGCTAGCAAGGTTGCAACTGCTGCACTGCCGACCACAACTCCTCTCACTGATGAGCTGCACCTCGCTGTGGCCAGCACTCCACCAACAATTGTGTTCTCAACTTTGGTCGTCCTCCTGCTAGACTACCGTGCTCCCACTCCCACTTGACTACCGTGCTCCCACTGCTCCCAACACCACTAAAGGTACACCCTCCATGCACCATTTGCGGAATGGACACTTCATTCCCTTCGAGCTGGTCTACTTCATGGGCAACTACTCCAAGTGGAAGGATGTCACATCCCTAGTTTCTGGCATTGCTCTAGGCTAGCTTCATGTGTGCATCATGTCTATATTTTTGAAACTTGAATTGAGGAATATTGGAAGCCTCAAAACCCTAAATAAAAGAGGGGCAAAAACCCTAGAAATCTCATTCATTGCTCCAAAAGGCTCTTCTTAAATGTTTGATAATTTTTGGTAAGGGTTCTGGTCCCAACCAAAATATTGAACATTTTTAAGGATTTATTTTTGGGACTTTGGATTTAATTCATTAGCTATTTGAATTTGAATTATATTCATATAATTAGAATATAATTTCAAATACCCCCTGAAATATTTTATAAGCTTTTGGAAAAGTCCATCTAGCAATATAAAATATTCAGAGGAGCTTTGGCATTGTTTGAATTATTATTTTAATTCAAAACAGTGGCAAAAGAATTAAAAAAAAAAGAAAACAGAACTGAAATAGAAATAAAAGAGAGAGAGAGAAGGAAGTACCTGGGCCACTTACCTGTAGCCGGCCCAGCTCCCCCCCCCCACCTGGCCGGCCCAGCCCACCTCCTCCCCCTTGTCTTCTTCCTCCCCTCGCACCGAAGCAGCTCGGTGGCGAGCGCCGATGCCGCCTCGGCCACCTCCTGCTTCCACCGAGGCGTTCCCGAGCCTCCCCCTCACGCCACGGAGACGCCCTCGCCCCCTGCACCTCCCCTCTCTCCCCCTGGACCCCATTCCCTCCTCTGTTTCCCTCTCGCGCACAGCACCGAGCGGAGCTCGCCGCCATCGTCGCCGTACCCATGGCCACCGGCCACCCCTAGCCTCACCGACGCCCCAGGAAGCTCCGCCGGTCCTCCCTCGACCTCCTCGCCGTGTCACGCGACCAGAAGAGCCCCGGAACGCCACCCCCGACGTTTTCCCCTCGCCGGCCGCCGAGGATCTTCTCCGTCGATTCGGCCACTCCGGCGCGCCCCCGAGCCGGCTAACCATCCCTACGGCACCGCTGTGAGCTCCTACGCCTCCCCTCCCTCTTTCCCCCTTCGATTGCGCCCTATAGCCGCCGCCCCACAAGCACCGAAGCCGCCGTCCGCCATGGCCGGTGAGCTCCGTGCTCCCGAGCTTCTCCGCCTGCGTTCGTTGCCTCCGGGTGTTCCTGGTGACCCCAGCATCCCGTAGAGCCCATCGGCCGCGCCCGCCGTGCCGTGTAACGCCGAAACCGAGCACGCCCGAGCTCCGGCCACCGCTGCCGAGCTCGAGGCCATCGTCTCCGGCCGCCCTAGCTGCTGCTGCTTGCTGAAATGGGCGCGGGTGAGCTCCAGCTCCCCGTAGCCGCTCTCCTCCGTCCATTTGGACGCCGGAGGAGCGAGCCCGCGCCCTCCGCCGCGCCTGTTGCCACCGGCGACGAGCCGCCGGCGGGTTAGGCCCTGCTGACCAGGGGTTTGACCCCCCCTGGGTCGATGACAGGTGGGGCCAGCCCCCCTGTTAATTAGTTAGTTTATTTTAATTTAATTACCCCCTGCTGACACTGACATGTGGGCCCTAGTGTCTTAATCCTTAATTAAACTAAAATAAACCCCCCCTGACGCTGACCAGTGGGCCCGACCCCCCCTAACCTTTTAATTAAACTAAATAAACCCCTGTTAACCCCCTGTCACTGACGTGTGGGTCCCACACGTCAGGTTTGACCCGGACCAGCCCGTTGACCTGCTGACGTCACTATGACGTCAGGCTGGCGCATTAATTCAATTACTGGATTTATTAATAATCAGGAAATTCCAGAAAATTGTATAAACTTCAATAATTCATAGAAAATTAACCGTAACTCCAAATTAAATAATTTATATATGAAAAATTATCAGAAAAATTCAAGGAATCCATCTGTACCATTTTCATGCATGTTAGAACAACTTATAGCTGCTGTTTAGCACAAATCAATTAAATGGCATTTGAATAATTACATATGGAGTTTAAATTTGAATCTTGTATTCAAACCAACTTCATTTAATCTGTTGCTAGTTGCATTAGCTCAAAACACATTCTTTTTGCCATGTCATGATCATGCATCATATTGTGCATTGCATTGATTGTGTTCCCTTCTGTGTTGCCGGTATTTGTCCCCTCTCGATAGACATGATACCGATGATGTGATCGTTGACACTGATGAAGACTCAATGTTATCTTCAGAAGTGCCAGGCAAGCAAAACCCCCTTGTTCATTCCGATACAATCCTACTCTCTCGCTCCTGCTCTCTTTTACTGCATTAGGACAACAACGATTCATCTGTTACTTGCTGCGGTAGCTGAACCCCTTTATCCTTTGCATGACCTGTCATTCCACGGTAAATAGATGAAACCCACTAGTATGAGTAGGAATTGTTTGAGCCCTGTTGTGCCTACTCATTCATGCTTGTTTGTCATGCCTGCTACTGCTTAGAGTTGAGTCAGGTCTGATTCATCGGGGATGAATCAGAGGCGTGTGAACATGTCCTACTGTGTGTGAGCTAAGTGTGTGAACACGATTTGGTAAAGGTAGCGGTGAGAGGCCATGTAGGAGTACATGGTGGGTTGTCTCATTGCAGCCGTCCTCAGGAACTGAGTTCTGTGTTTGTGATCCATGATTCAGCTACTACCATACATTGGGCCCTGAAATATGACCCCGCTCGACTTCTTATTCACCCTAGTCCTCTGTCCAGGAGTTGCAAGTAGTTTCTGGTGTTTGTAGCTTACTGGAGGCCGTGGACAGCGCTGACCGTAGGGGTGGGCTGTGATGCGGTAGGTACGTGGCACGGTGTACCGGATGCCCGTTTGGTATCTCGGGAACCCTGTTCACATCGTTTGGGGCTGTGAACGAAACTCCGGCCGGATCTCCTCATGGATGGAACCCGAATAGGCGATAAACCTGGACTAGAGACTTAGGTGTTTAGGTAGGTCGTGGTCTACACCCACGTCGGCTTTCGCTTGAAGTCTGCCGAGCACATGTCGTGTGCAGACGCTAAGTGGTGGAAACATGTATGAAGAAGTACACCCCTGCAGGGTTAACATCATCTATTCGAATAGCCGTGTCCGCGGAAAAGGACTTCTGGGTTGCTTATATCAGTTCATAGACAAGTGAAAGTGGATACTTTAAAATGCGCAAGATAAGCGTGAGTGCTATGGATGGCGTTCTCGTAGGGAGACGGGAGCGGATCCATAGTGGTGTATTGATATGGTGAATATGTGGACTCGTGTGCGCCACCTCAAAAGAGTCGCTTGCAGTCGTAGTTTAGGTTAGCCACCGAGTCAAAGCTGGCTTGCTGCAGTCAAACCCCTCCACCCCCTTGTTGATAATGATGCATATGTAGATAGATCTGATGTAAGTCTTGCTGGGTACATTTGTACTCACGTTTGCCTATTTTATGTTTTTGCAGAGAGACTTCGGTCTCGCTAGTAGTTCCGCGTGGACTTCGACGTTTAGCTTGTTACCTCAGCTACGATCTTGTGCCCTCGGCAGGATCTAGTAGATAGTCAGGCTTCTCAGCCTTTTCCATTTATAGATGTCTGTACTCAGACATGATAGATTCCGCTTGTGCTTGATTTGTATGCTCTGAATGTTGGGTCATGAGACCCATGTTTGTAATATCTCGCTCCTCGGAGCCTATTGAATAGATTACTTGAGTCATAGAGTCATGTTGTGATGCCCTGTTGTATTTGCACATATCGAGCATATTGTGTGTATGTTATTGAAATGCTTGGTATGTGTGGGATCTGACCATCTAGTTGTTTATCTTTAGTAGCCTCTCTTATGGGGAAATGTCTCCTAGTGTTTCCACCGAGCCATGGTAGCTTGCTACTGCTCCGGAACACTTAGGCTGGCCGGCATGTGTCCTTCTTCGTTCCTGTGTCTGTCCCTTCGGGGAAATGTCACGCGGTGAATACCGGAGTCCTGTTAGCCCGCTACAGCCCGGTTCACCGGAGTCCTGCTAGCCCAGTGCTACAGCCTGGATTCACTCGCTGATGACCGACACGTTCGATGCTGGGTCATGGATGCCTGTCCCTGTAAGTCTGTGCCGCTTTGGGTTTACGACTAGCCATGTCAGCCCGGGCTCCTTATCATATGGATGCTAGCGACACTGTCATATACGTGTGCCAAAAGGTGCAAACGGTCCCGGGCAAAGGTAAGGCGACACCCGTGGGAATACCGTGCGTGAGGCCGCAAAGTGATATGAGGTGTTACATGCTAGATCGATGTGGCATTGAGTCGGGGTCCTGACAGCGTTGGTATCAGAGCCAGGTTGCCTGTAGGATTACTAAGCCAAACTGGTCGAAGTTGAGTCTAGAAATTCTTTAGTTATATAAGGGAATTGATTGTGGGATGGAACGTAAGGCTCTTTTTTACTCCTTATACCTTATGCCTTCTGATCTGAGTCATCTTATATTTCCTGCGGGGATTAAGAACTAGGCTATCTTTTCTTTCTATCAGGATCACGTGTTACTAATCCGTAGACTTATAGATTGTTGGATTTAAGTCTCAGTTCAGTTCTTACTACTTCTGTATGTTAATTGTTGATCTCGAAACCTTGATATTGTGCTTCTGAGTGGTTATGCCACCATTTTTGTGAATGTCTCAAATCTTTTCTGAGCATTTACAGCCGTTATGTTGTCCGAGTCATTCCAGGTTTCTAAACAGTCTGATGCACTTGCAGATTCTTTCCTTCCGTTTCAATGTTCCTTTGGGCCAGATTAACCACACTAATCAGTGAGTTGAGGTACTCTGTTGCCTTGACATTTATGTTGGAGTTACTATTATGACCCTAGGTATTTAGGGAGTCACCTAGTAACCTAGCAACGTTTTGTATTCCCAGTGTGATGATTCTGGCCATCAGTCTCGAAAGCATCCCGTGATGCTACTTAGTAGTAGGTATTCTGTTCCTGGGTTTTTGAACCCGAGATTCACCCTACTTACTTCATGTTGATAGTATTTGCTAGTTCCTTCAGGATATTAGTAATCTTTGCATTAGTCCTCGATGTTCGTGGTATTCTTTTCTTCCAAATACTATGAACCGCTTATGGCAGATGTTCCTCGCTGATCGAAAGATCACATTCAGAGTGCTCTCGATGGGTTCTCGATTCTACATTGTGACTCTGCCAGTTCTACCTTTCTGCATGGGTTATCCGGAAGAAATATGTGGAATTCGTTCGACATGCTAAACCATGCATCCACAACTCAGAAAATCGCATGTTCCTTTGAGTTGCTCTCTTTAGTTGCATTCTGACCCTCGTCTATCAATTGATACCAAGGGTATGCATGCATTTGTTTATCAATGCCTATTACCCTTGTGGTACGTCAAGCCATTCTGTCCTGAATGACTTGGAGAAACAAACTCCAGTACCTCATCCATATCTAGGATTGGGTCAAAGTAGTTGTGTTCCGCAGATCAAGTTACAATCCAGCTTCTGGTCTGCTCTACCCTGAAGTATTACCTTCTTTATGACAGGAATTTCATGAGAATTGCACCACCTTTTGTGAATTCTTGACATAGTGATACTTCTCGTCATCCTTTTTCATTCCTCGGTTCCGTGTTGTTGCAGCCGGAGTGCCGACAAGTGAATCATGATGTGTGAACTCAATACTCCTAGCAACCCCATTGCTTGGTAGTTAATGGACAATAATCTTATTCTTAGTATGTTGGTTATTGAATCACCATTCTAAGATTGATCATGCTACCTAGTCCTTATTTTCTGGTGCACTCTTTGATTGATGAGTTAGGATTTTGTCAAGTCCTCGCTCATTTGATCATATCATCTTGCCCTGAAAAGCAAGATTGTTCTCGAGCTTAGTAACATATCGGTGGATCGTGATTTCCGAAGGTCTTCTCGGAAGTATTACCAGGTTGTCACCTGACCGCTATGTTGAGCTCGTGATCAAGTTGGTTTCTTGTGAACCACCTTCTCTCCAAGAATCGGTGTTAGATATCCCTGAGCTAGTTGGTTAAGCTAGACAACAACTTGGAGAGTTGGAAGATAAAAGCTTGTCTGCCTTAGTTCGTTCCAAAGGGATATTCTTGTGTAGTGTGTGTTGAAGAAACATGATATCTTCATCGATTGGTCCTTGTGATCAGTTGCTGGACCTATTGTCTTATCAATCCTTTGATTTGAGTGTGGGCTATCGTCAAATCAAATCAGTACCAACGATGCTCGTAATGTTGTCTTATTCGTGGTTGATCCCTCGAGCATACACCATTATATCTTTTGGGTCTGACCAATGCTATCACTTGTTCACTTAACTATGGAATTCCTTTTAAAAGGAAACCCAGATGAATTGTTGTTGTGCCCATTGACAACCTCCTTGTCTTCTCCATAATTTTGCTGAACATTAAGCTAGTGTTGGAAACTTTTGAAAGCATTTGTTCATGCTAGCTCATGAAGCATATGTTTGGATGAAGGTAGTGACTTCCTTTAATTCATGTGCATCTGATGCAAGTTGCCGCCGTGGATTCGAGAAGGTCAATGTTGCTTTCTTTGGAATCATCCCAAATCAGTCATGCACACGTGCGAAGTATTCTGTAGTCTGGAGACTTGCAACCTTCATTCTATATGTATCCCTAGCACACCATGCCACTGATTGATTTGTTCAAGGAGAAGGAGTTCCTTCATAAGAGCTAATCCGGACTTATGAAAGAACTTCGATACCCTCGTTGATGGTTCCCCCACCTGAACTCGATAGTGTTTTATTATAAGACTACCACGTGGTCATGCTTGTCTGGGACAACGTGTTCACATGTTTGCAGCAGAACCAGCTCATGTTTTGGAGCTTGCTATCGTAGTTCATTTCCCGAGAATCTCGCAACGTCATCTCGTCGATTTGTGTTGCAAACTGCCGTTTTTCTTCCTAGACTCGATGAGTCTGGAATATCCTGACACCAACCAGATCTGAATCTCAGGCAGATATGATGGTTGGAATATTTCCCAAGAATTATAATATTGGTCGCGCGATAATCGGTAAAGTGGATGTCGTGGCCAACACACCCAGCCGGAAGACCTGTTGTTATAATATCTTGATTGATGAAGTTGACCACCTCCCCATAGGGATTTCGTAGGATTTACTCCCTAGTTGCCCCTATGGATTTCTGTGTTCCGAAGTCCGACCTTTTACTTGATGTTCTAGATATCAAACCATATCTATGGGTGGATTACGCTAGCACATCAAGGAGAACATTGGAAGCGGAGTGCTACATGTCTCTCGGTCGATCATCCAGATTTTATTTCCTTGGCCCTGCCAAGGGTGAAATCTGAGAAGGTGTTATCTTCCTTTGCATCTGCATCCTCCATCACCATTCATCATGGAAGTAGTTGTTTACCGGACCCTTGACACGGATGTTGATAAAACCTTGATGGTTGTGGAAATGCTCAAGTTCTTGAGAGCACGCACAAGCACTACGTGTTATCATCATCTCTAACTGGGATTCCTCTCAGTTTCCTCGGTTATGCTATAACCACTCCAACAGTGAATTCACTCTCTATTGTTGGGTTCTTCCCCAGTTACCAGAATCATTCCCAGCATTTGCATTTTGTTCCCAGCTTGCACCGCCAATGTGCCATTCTACCATGGGTCTCTTCCATTTCCGGTGATAAGCAAATTCATCCACTACGTTGTCTTCAACAAGGTAATCCACATCATCCAAGTCCGAGTATGCCATTCTACCGACCCCCGCCAATCGATTGCTGTGATTTGCCTTAGGCTGATATAGAGAGTCTTAACGATCTCTATATCAAAGGTAATTCTTTTTGCCACTTAAGATAATAATCTACGAATCACCCCCCTCCAGGATGTTTCGTCGTGGTATCATGGCAACTCAACTCCTCGCTACGTTGACAACCGTTCACCACCTTCTTAGGTGTGGAATCGTTGTCTACCTAGTGAACCTTCGTCATCTGTTCCACTCCATTTCTCTAGAGGTGTGCTTCATCTCTCAGCTCGAGAGATGTTGCTATGTCTCATTCCGTGAGTTAATCCTGAGTTGTTCGATCTTCGAGAAGATCGACCCTTCTAGAGTCTCCTTCTTCCCTCCATGTCATGTTGACATGATTTCTCAGAGCAAGACTTCAAGACAATAATGGTGTTCAAATCAACGTTCATTTGAAGTGCACCCTGGATCGTGAAGATTATACTAGTTTGCGTTTCCCCTTCATCCTACCCTACGCTTGAATCTCGAGACGAGATTCTTGTTTAGTGGGGGTGAGTTGTCACATCCCTAGTTTCTGGCATTGCTCTAGGCTAGCTTCATGTGTGCATCATGTCTATATTTTTGAAACTTGAATTGAGGAATATTGGAAGCCTCAAAACCCTAAATAAAAGAGGGGCAAAAACCCTAGAAATCTCATTCATTGCTCCAAAAGGCTCTTCTTAAATGTTTGATAATTTTTGGTAAGGGTTCTGGTCCCAACCAAAATATTGAACATTTTTAAGGATTTATTTTTGGGACTTTGAATTTAAATCATTAGCTATTTGAATTTGAATTATATTCATATAATTAGAATATAATTTCAAATACCCCTGAAATATTTTATGAGCTTTTGGAAAAGTCCATCTAGCCAAATAAAATTATTCAGAGGAATTTTTGGCATTGTTTGAATTTGTTTAAAATTCAAAACAGTGGCAAAACGAAATTAAATAAAACAAAACAGAAGAAAAAAATAAAAGAGAGAGAGAGAAGGACTTACCTGGCCTCACCCGTGCAGCCCACCAGAACCGGCCCAGCCGGCCCAGCCCGCCACCGCTACTCCCCCCCCCCTGTCGTCTTCCTCTTGCCAGTGGGAGCAGCTGCGTGCTCGCACGCGCGCGGCCGAGGAGGCCACCTCCTCCCTGCCTGGCTGCCTCCTCCTTCCCTGGTCCCTCCCGCGACGCCACGCAGCCCCGACCCCCTCTCACTTCTCCCTCGCTCTCTGGACCTCCCTCCCCCTCGCTCCTCTGTTTCCCCTCCCGCGACCGAACGGAGCCGCCGCCACCGACGAGAGCCACCGTGGCTACCGGCCACCCCACGGCTCACCGACGCCCCAGGAAGCTCCGCCGGTCCTCCCTCGACCTCCTCGCCGTGTCACGCGACCAGAAGAGCCCCGGAACGCCACCCCCGACGTTTTCCCCTCGCCGGCCGCCGAGGATCTTCTCCGTCGATTCGGCCACTCCGGCGCGCCCCCGAGCCGGCTAACCATCCCTACGGCACCGCTGTGAGCTCCTACGCCTCCCCTCCCTCTTTCCCCCTTCGATTGCGCCCTATAGCCGCCGCCCCACGAGCACCGAAGCCGCCGTCCGCCATGGCCGGTGAGCTCCGTGCTCCCGAGCTTCTCCGCCTGCGTTCGTTGCCTCCGGGTGTTCCTGGTGACCCCAGCATCCCGTAGAGCCCATCGGCCGCGCCCGCCGTGCCGTGTAACGCCGAAACCGAGCACGCCCGAGCTCCGGCCACCGCTACCGAGCTCGAGGCCATCGTCTCCGGCCGCCCTATCTGCTGCTGCTTGCTGAAATGGGCGCGGGTGAGCTCCAGCTCCCCGTAGCCGCTCTCCTCCGTCCATTTGGACGCCGGAGGAGCGAGCCCGCGCCCTCTGCCGCGCCTGTTGCCACCGGCGACGAGCCGCCGGCGGGTTAGGCCCTGCTGACCAGGGGTTTGACCCCCCCTGGGTCGATGACAGGTGGGGCCAGCCCCCCTGTTAATTAGTTAGTTTATTTTAATTTAATTACCCCCCTGCTGACACTGACATGTGGGCCCTAGTGTCTTAATTTTTAATTAAACTAAATAAACCCCTGTTAACCCCCTGTCACTGACGTGTGGGTCCCACACGTCAGGTTTGACCCGGACCAGCCCGTTGACCTGCTGACGTCACTATGACGTCAGGCTGGCGCATTAATTCAATTACTGGATTTATTAATAATCAGGAAATTCCAGAAAATTGTATAAACTTCAATAATTCATAGAAAATTAACCGTAACTCCAAATTAAATAATTTATATATGAAAAATTATCAGAAAAATCCAAGGAATCCATCTGTACCATTTTCATGCATGTTAGAACAACTTATAGCTGCTGTTTAGCACAAATCAATTAAATGGCATTTGAATAATCACATATGGAGTTTGAATTTGAATCTTGTATTCAAACCAACTTCATTTAATCTGTTGCTAGTTGCATTAGCCCAAAACACATTCATTTTGCCATGTCATGATCATGCATCATATTGTGCATTGCATTGATTGTGTTCCCTTCTGTGTTGCCGGTATTGTCCCCTCTCGATAGACGTGATATCGATGATGTGATCGTTGACACTGATGAAGAGCTATATTATCTTCAGAAGTGCCAGGCAAGCAAAACCCCCTTGTTCATTCCGATACAATCCTACTCTCTCGCTCCTGCTCTCTTTTACTGCATTAGGACAACAACGATTCATCTGTTACCTGCTGCGGTAGCTGAACCCCTTTATCCTTTGCATGACCTGTCATTCCACAGTAAATAGATGAAACCCACTAGTATGAGTAGGAATTGTTTGAGCCCTGTTGTGCCTACTCATTCATGCTTGTTTGTCATGCCTGCTACTGCTTAGAGTTGAGTCAGGTCTGATTCATCGGGGATGAATCAGAGGCGTGTGAACATGTCCTACTGTGTGTGAGCTAAGTGTGTGAACACGATTTGGTAAAGGTAGCGGTGAGAGGCCATGTAGGAGTACATGGTGGGTTGTCTCATTGCAGCCGTCCTCAGGAACTGAGCTCTGTGTTTGTGATCCATGATTCAGCTACTACCATACATTGGGCCCTGAAATATGACCCCGCTCGACTTCTTATTCACCCTTGTCCTCTGTCCAGGAGTTGCAAGTAGTTTCTGGTGTTTGTAGTATGCTGGAGGCCGTGGACAGCGCTGACCGTAGGGGTGGGCTGTGATGCGGTAGGCACGTGGCCGGGTATACCGGGCGCCCGTTTGGTGTCACGGAACCCTGTTCACATCGTTTGGGGCTGTGAGCGAAACTCCGGCCGGATCTCCTCATGGATGGAACCCGAATAGGCGATAAACCTGGACTAGAGACTTGAGTGTTTAGGTAGGTCGTGGTCTACACCCACGTCGGCTTTCGCTTGAAGTCTGCCGAGCACATGTCGTGTGCAGACGCTAAGTGGTGGAAACATGTATGAAGAAGTACACCCCTGCAGGGTTAATATCATCTATTCGAATAGCCGTGTCCGCGGTAAAGGACTTCTGGGTTGCTTATATCAATTCATAGACAAGTGAAAGTGGATACTTTAAAATGCGCAAGATAAGCGTGAGTGCTATGGATGGCGTTCTCGTAGGGAGACGGGAGCGGATCCATAGTGGTGTATTGATATGGTGAATATGTGGACTCGTGTGCGCCACCTCAAAAGAGTTACTTGCAGTTGTAGTTCAGGATAGCCACCGAGTCAAAGCTGGCTTGCTGCAGTTAAACCCCACCATCCCCTTTGTTGATAATGATGCATACGTAGATAGTTCTGATGTAAGTCTTGCTGGGTACATTTGTACTCACGTTTGCCTATTTTATGTTTTTGCAGAGAGACTTCAGTCTCACTAGTATTTCCGCGTGGTCTTCGACGTTTAGCTTGTTACCTCAGCTACGATCTTGTGCCTCGGCAGGATTTGGTAGATAGTCAGGCTTCTCAGCCTTTTTCATTTATAGATGTCTGTACTCAGACATGATAGCTTTCGCTTGTGCTTGATTTGTATGCTCTGAATGTTGGGTCATGAGACCCATGTTTGTAATATCTCGCTCCTCGGAGCCTATTGAATAGATTACTTGAGTCATAGAGTCATGTTGTGATGCCATGTTGTATTTGCACATATCGAGCATATTGTGTGTATGTTATTGAAATGCTTGGTATGTGTGGGATCTGACCATCTAGTTGTTTATCTTTAGTAGCCTCTCTTACGGGGAAATGTCTCCTAGTGTTTCCACCGAGCCATGGTAGCTTGCTACTGCTCCGGAACACTTAGGCTGGCCAGCATGTGTCCTTCTTCGTTCCTGTGTCTGTCCCTTCGGGGAAATGTCACGCGGTGAATACCGGAGTCCTGTTAGCCCGCTACAGCCCGGTTCACCGGAGTCCTGCTAGCCCAGTGCTACAGCCTGGATTCACTCGCTGATGACCGACACGTTCGATGCTGGGTCATGGATGCCTGTCCCTGTAAGTCTGTGCCGCTTTGGGTTTACGACTAGCCATGTCAGCCCGGGCTCCTTATCATATGGATGCTAGCGACACTGTCATATACGTGTGCCAAAAGGCGCAAACGGTCCCGGGCAAAGGTAAGGCGACACCCGTGGGAATACCGTGCGTGAGGCCGCAAAGTGATATGAGGTGTTACATGCTAGATCGATGTGGCATTGAGTCGGGGTCCTGACAAAGGACATCTTGCGTTCTGTGATGTCCCATGCATGAGGCGGAGGACCAAGTCGCACAGCTCATGTTGTCGTTGGAGTAGGTTGTTGCGCAGCAACACATCGACATCGCCATCTTCCCTTGGATGTTTGGAATGATCTCAGATGAGAGGTATGATGTCATCTAGTCTACTGACAACACCTCTTGTAAGCATCTCAATGCCTTCTTCATCGATAATTAGCTCGACCGAGCCATCCACCTCATTGCCAACTTCCATAATCTCATGCCAAGAGACACGAGGACCGCAGAGTACTTGGATCAAGGCCTTCATAGACACCCTTGTCGACGTCGAAAAACCAGTCATCGACATCATCCTGATGTCACAGCTCATATGTGGCCTCTCAAGTCGCTTGCAAGTGATGGCGATCGTCCTCCAGATGCAGGTGTCATACCACATGTTCATCAAGGCATGGTCTAGGATTCTTTTGTGGGAGATCTCGCTCAATTCAGATGATCACACCGATGGCTTGTCCGCGGTCGTTATCGGCATTGGTGGTAATGGCGGCACCGACAACTCCCCCGAACACGGCAACAATAGGAACTGTGACACTTGGTACGCTGTAAGGTGACCATGGAAAAGCGCCCCCATCCTGGCGGCTCCTGAGATCACACACATGGTCGTAGTAAAAACAATGTTGAACCACACACATATGGGGATTAGTGGAGGAAGCATAGCAGACCATGTAGACATGGTCCAACGGAGGAGTTAGGGCATCTCCAACGCCGACCCGCAAACATCCAGCATGCATCCGTTCCGCGCTGTCCGGACTGTGGAAGCCATCTAACACGGTCCTGTATTGGTCCACGGCACGGTCCGGGCGTGTTTTCTCCCGCAAACCGGAGATAAACAAGGGGCTTTGCGGGAGTCCGGATCGCTCCCACCCTCTTTCGACTGCCCTGGCCCACCCAAAACCCCTCCTCCCCCGCATGTTTTCAGTCAGCGTCACTCCAAAGTGTTAGCACCCACATTCATGCCCGTACAGAGCAGACATGACCACTCACTAGTGCCGACATTGAAGTAGGGCACCGTCACGCCGCTTACCGGTGCAGGCAACTATTGCGTGTTCAAACGACACGACGACCGGCCGTCCGTCGATCTACCGCCACATCTATGGCATGCGGTTGTCGAGGCGTCTCCTCCGACGCCACCCATCCGTCCCTCTGCCACCCACCACTGCTATATAAACCGCTGCCCCGGCCATAGCCGCAGTCATCCGCCTCTGATCCCTCTGTGCACCACTCCCACCATGGATTCCTCCCCACCAAAGCTCTCTGGGACGGTGATACATCTCCAACGTATCTATAATTTATGAAGTATCCATGCCATGTTTACAACAATTTTATATGGTTTTGGTATGATTTGAACGGAACTAACCCGGGCTGATGCTGTTTTCAGCAAAATTACCGTGGTGTTGTTTTTTGTGCAGAAATAAAAGTTCTCAGAATGAGCTGAAACTTGTTGGTGATTTTTTATGGAAAAAAGAGGCCCGCGGAGTGCCGGAGGAGTACCAGGGGATGGCTGGGGGAGCCACAAGCCTGGGGGGTGCCCCCTAGGGCGTGCCACCCAAGCTTGTGGGGCCCTCGAGCACCTCCCTGGCATGAAACCAATGCCCAAAAATCCTATATATCTAGAAAACCCCAGAACTCAACCGAGAACTTACGCTCTGTAGCCGCAAGCCTCTGTACCCAAGCGATCTCATATGTATCCCTATTTTGGCACCTTGCCAGAGGGGGAAATCATCACCGGAGGCCATCTTCATCATCCCGGCGGCCACCATGACGAGGAGGGAATAGTTCACCCCTAGGGCTGAGGGTATGTACCAATAGCTATGTGTTTGATCTCTCTCTCTCTCTCGTGTTCTTGATTTGGCATGATATTGATGTATTGTGAGCTTTGTTAATATAGTTGGATCATTTGGTGTTTCTCTCTCTCTATCTTGTTGTGATGAATTGAGTTTTTACATTTGAGGTTTCACTATCGGATTGAATACTTTTTCGATCTGGGAGCACTTGATGTATGTCTTGCATATAGATACCCGTGATGACAATGGGGTGTTCTACTGATTGACTTGATAAATGTTTTGGTATTCAACTTGCGGATTATTGTGACATTGGGGTAATCTATGTGTTTTCATCCTTCTTTCTCCGGTAGAAACTTTGGGGCACTCTTTGAAGTTCTTTGTGTTGGATTGAATATTATGAATCTAAAGTTGTTTGATGCATATCGAATACTCAACTCACGGATACTTGTGGTGACATTGGAGTATCTAGGTGACATTCGAGTTGGTTGATGTGTATCATATGGTGCTATTCTAGTATGAACTCTAGGGTTGTTTGTGACACTTATAGGGATGGCTCAATAGATTGATCGGAAAAGATAACTTTGAGATGGTTTCGTACCCTACAACAATTTCATCTTATGTTCTCCGCTAGATAAGAACATTGGAGTGACTCTTTGTTGCACATTGAAGGATGGTTATATGATTCAATTATGTTAGCACTATTGAGAGATTGCACTAGTGAAAGTATGAACCCTAGGCCTTGTTTCTAAGCATTGCAATACTGTTTGTGCTCACTTTTGTTACTTGCTACCTTGCTATTTTTATATTTTCAGATTACAAAAACCTATATCTACTATCCATACTACACTTGTATCACCATTTCTTCACCGAACTAGTGCACCTATACAATTTTCCATTGTATTGGATGTGTTGGGGACACAAGAGATTTCTTGTATTTGGTTGTAGGGTTGTTCGAGAGAGACCATCTTCATCCTACGCCTCCCACGGATTGATAAACCTTAGGTCATCCACTTGAGGGAAAATTGCTACTGTCCTACAAAACTCTGCGCTTGAAGTCCCAACACGAGTCTACAAGAATAAGTTGTGTAGTAGACATCAGACGGGCGGGCTTCAGACCAAAAGAAGGAGATGGCCGCCATTGCTGCCGGTTGGTTGGTCGGCAGGCAGACGGAGAACGACGAGTTGATGACATCCCAATGGACGACGCTGCCGACGATGAACCGGTGCCACCCTCCTCCTCCGCGCCACCCTCACCGGTGCATTTGCACCATGACCATCGGCAAGGTCCGTGCCCATTACATGGACATGGTGCAGGAGGAGTAGTTCCGGGAGGCGCGGGTTGACACCGCCCACAACAACCACCTCCTTTAGGAGGACATGCAGGTAGAGGAGCAGCTTGCCGCCGGCAGGGCGATCACGCTGGATGCGGACCTGGCAGAGCAGGAGGCGCTACTCGAGTCCTACCACTCCGCCCGTGAGATATGCCTTGCCCGCTAGCGGTATTGCCAGCGGGTGGCGAGAAGTAGCGGCCACCTACAAGGAGAGTGATATGTCCATTTTGCATCATGCTTTTATATCGATATTTATTGCATTATGGGTTGTTATTACACGTTATGTCACAATACTTATGCCTATTCTCTCTTATTTCACAAGGTTTACATGAAGAGGGAGAACGCTGGCAGCTGGAATTCTGGGCTGGAAAAGGAGCAAATATTAGAGACCTATTCTGCACAACTCCAAAAGTCCTGAAACTCCACGAAAGTCAATTTTGGAATTAATAAAAAATACTGAGCGGAAGAAGTACCAGAGGGGGGCCACCCACCGTCCATGAGGGTGGGGGCGCGCCCTACCCCCTAGGCATGCCCCCTGCCTCGTGGGCCCCCTGGCAGGCCTCCGGTGACCATCTTCTTCTATATGAAGTATTTTACCCTGAAAAAAATCATAAGCAAGCTTTCGGGACGAAACACCGCCGCCACGAGGCGGAACCTTGGCGGAACCAATCTAGGGCTCCGGTGGAGCTGTTCTGCCGGGGAAACATCCCTCCGGGAGGGGGAAATCATCATCATCGTCATCACCATCGATCCTCTCAGCGGGAGGGGGGTCAATCTCCATCAACATCTTCACCAGCACCATCTCCTCTCAAACCCTAGTTCATCTCTTGTATTTAATATCTATCACAAAACCTCAGATTGTTACCTGTGGGTCACTAGTAGTGTTGATTACTCCTTGTAGTTGATGCTAGTTCGTTTATTCGGTGGAAGATCATATGTTCAGACCCTATATGCATATTAATACCCCTTTGATTATGAACATGAATATGATTTGTGAGTAGTTACGTTTGTTCCTGAGGACATGGGAGAAGTCTTGCTTCATGTGAATTTGGTATTCGTTCAATATTTTGATGAGATGTATGTTGTCTTTCCTCTAGTGGTGTTATGTGAACGTCGACTACATGACACTTCACCATTGTTTGGCCCTAGAGGAAGGCATTGGGAAGTAATAAGTAGATGATGGGTTGCTAGAGTGACAGAAGCTTAAACCCTAGTTGTGGATGCTTGCAATAGGGGTTAATCATAAGTGGGATGCTTGTCCAAGAAGGGGTAGTACCCAAGCACCGGTCCACCCACATATCAAATTATCAACGTAACAAACGCGAATCATATGAGCGTGACGAAAACTAGCTTGACGATAATTCCCATGTGTCCTCGGGAGCGTTTTCCTTCATATAAGAATTTGTCCAGGCTTGTCCTTTGCTACAAAAAGGATTGGTCCACCTTGTTGCACCTTATTTACTTTTGTTACTTGCTATCCATTATGAATTATCTTATCACAAAACTATCTATTACCGATAATTTCAGTGCTTGCAGAGAATACCTTATTGAAAACCGCTTGTCATTTCCTTCTGCTCCTCGTTGGGTTCGACACTATTACTTATCGAAAGGACTACGATAGATCCCCTACACTTGTGGGTCATCAAGACTCTTTTTTGGCGCCGTTGCCGGGGAGTGAAGCGCCTTTGGTAGGTGGAATTTGGTAAGGAAAAATTTATATAGTGTGCTGAAATTTACTGTCACTTGCTACTATGGAACATAATCCTTTGAGGGGCTTGTTCGGGGTATCTTCACCCCGACCAGTAGAGCAAAGAGTTGCTCCTCAACCTACTGAACCTACTGAAAATGTTTACTTTGAAATTCCTTCGGGTATTATAGAGAAACTGCTAGCTAATCTTTTTATAGGAGCTGGAATATTGCATCTCGATTTGCACCTAATCTATGTGGATGAAGTTTGTGGATTATTTAAGCTTGCAGGTATGCCCGACGATGTTATCAATAAGAAGGTCTTCCTTTTATCTTTTAAGGGAGAGGCATTGACATGGTTTAGGCTATGTGATGATATGGGATCATGGAACAACAACCGATTGAAATTGGAATTTCATCAGAAGTTTTATCCAATGCATCTTGTTCATCGTGATCGTAATTATATATATATTTTTTGGCCTCATGAAGAAGAAAGCATCGCTCAAGCTTGGGGGAGGCTTAAGTCAATGTTATATTCATGCCCCAATCATAAGCTCTCAAGAGAAATGATTATTCAAAAACTTTATGCTCGGCTTTCTCTCAACAATCGCTCCATGCTCGATACTTCTTGTACTGGTTCCTTTATGATGAAGACTATGGAATTCATATGGAATTTATTGGAAAGAATTAAACGCAACTCTGAAGATTGAGATCTCGACGAAGTTAAGGAGTCAGGTATGACACCTAAGTTTGATTGTGTTAAATCTTTTATGGATACCGATGCTTTTCGTGAATTTAGCACTAAATATGGACTTGACTCTGAGATAGTAGCTTCTTTTTGTGAATCATTTGCTACTCATGTTGACCTTCCTAAGGAGAAGTGGTTTAAATATAATCCTCCTACTGAAGTAAAATTAGTTGCACCTATTAAAGTTGAAGAAAAGACTATTACTTATAATGATCCTATTGTTCCTACTACCTATATTGAGAAACCACCTTTCCCTGTTAGGATAAAGGATCATGCTAAAGCTTCAACTGTGGTTCGTAAGAGTAATACTAGAACACCTACACCACCTGAGCAAATTAAAGTTGAACCTAGTATTGCTATGGTTAAAGATCTCTTGGCTGATAATATTGATGGGCATGTTATTTACTTCTGTGATGAAGCTGCTAGAATTGCTAGACCTGATACTAAAAATAAACATAGACCTATTGTAGGCATGCCTGTTATTTCTGTTAAAATAGGAGATCATTGTTATCATGGCTTATGTGATATGGGTGCTCGTGCTAGTGCAATACCTCATTCCTTATACAAAGAAGTTATGCATGATATTGCACCTGCTGAGATAGAAGAGATTGATGTTACAATTAAGCTTGCCAATAGAGATACTATTTCATCAGTTGGGATTGTTAGAGATGTTGAAGTCTTGTGTGGGAAAGTTAAATATCCTGCTGATTTTCTTGTTCTTGGTTCCCCACAAGATAGCTTTTGTCCCATTTGAAGGAAATATGCCCCAGAGGCAATATAAAGTTATTATTTATTTCCTTATTTCATGTTAAATGTTTATTATTCATGCTAAAATTGTATTAACCGGAAACTTAGTACATGTGTGAATACATAGACAAACATAGTGTCACTAGTATGCCTCTACTTGACTAGCTCCTTAATCAAAGATGGTTAAGTTTCCTAACCATAAACATGAGTTGTCATTTGATTAATGGGATCACATCATTAGGAGAATGATGTGATTGACTTGACCCATTTCGTTAGCTTAGCACTTGATCGTTTAGTATGTTGCTATTGCTTTCTTCATGACTTATACATGTTCCTATGACTATGAGATTATGCAACTCCCGTTTACCGGAGGAACACTTTGTGTGTTACCAAACGTCACAACATAACTGGGTGATTATAAAGGTGCTCTATAGGTGTCTCTCAAGATACTTATTGAGTTGGCGTATTTCGAGATTAGGATTTGTCACTCCGATTGTCGGAGAGGTATCTTTGGGCCCACTCGGTACTGCACATCACTATAAGCCTTGCAAGCAATGTGACTAATGAGTTAGTTGTGGGATGATGCATTACGGAACGAGTAAAGAGACTTGCCGGTAACGAGATTGAGCTAGGTATTGAGATACCGATGATCGAATCTCGGGCAAGTAACATACCGATAACAAAGGGAACAACATATGTTGTTATGCGGTTTGATAGATAAAGATCTTCGTAGAATATGTGGGAGCCAATATGAGCATCCAGGCTCCACTATTGGTTATTGACTGGAGATGTGTCTCGGTCATGTCTACATAGTTCTCGAACTCGTAGGGTCCGCACGCTTAAAGTTTGGTGACGATTTATATTATGAGTTATGTGTTTTGATGTACCGAAGGTAGTTCGGGGTCCCGGATGAGATCGGGGACATGACGAGGAGTCTCGAAATGGTCGATACATGAAGATCCATATATTGGACGACTATATTCGGACATCGGAAAGGTTCCGAGTGATTCGGGTATTTATCGGAGTACCGGAGAGTTACGGGAATTCGCCGGGGAGTATATGGGCCTTACTGGGCTTTAAGAGATAGAGAGACAGGTCGCGCGCCCCCCAAGGCCTAGTCCAAATTGGACTAGGGGTAGGGGCGGTGCCCCCTTGCTACGTCTTGAGCTTGCGTTGGTTTTCCTTGAAGAGGAAAGGGTGATGCAGCAATAGTAGCGTAAGTATTTCCCTCAGTTTTTGAGAACCAAGGTATCAATCCAGTAGGAGGCTCCTCAAAAGTCCCACGCACCTACACAAACAAACAAAGAACTCGCAACCAACGCAATAAAGGGTTGTAAATCCCTTCACGGCCACTTGCAAAAGTGAGATCTAATAGAGATAGTATGATAAGATAAATATATTTTTGGTATTTTATAATATAGATGCAAAAAGTAAAGATGCAAATAAAAGTATATTGGAAGCAAATATGATAAGAGATAGACGCGGGGGCCATAGGTTTCACTAGAGGCTTCTCTCGAGATAGCATAAGTATTACGGTGGGTGAACAAATTACTGTCGAGCAATTGATAGAAAAGCGAATAATTATGAGATTATCTAGGCATGATCATGTATATAGGCATCACGTCTGTAACAAGTAGACCGACTCCTGCCTACATCTACTACTATTACTCCACACATTGACCGACTCCTTCCTGCATCTAGAGTATTAAGTTCATAAAGAACAGAGTAACGTATTAAGCAAGATGACATGATATAGAGGGATAAACTCATGCAATATGATATAAACCCCATCTTTTTATCCTCGATGGCAACAATACAATACGTGCCTTGCAACCCTTTCTGTCACTGGGTAAGGACACCGCAAGATTGAACCCAAAGCTAAGCACTTCTCCCATAGCAAGAAAGATCAATCTAGTAGGCCAAACCAAACTGATAATTCGAAGAGACTTGCAAAGATAACTCAATCATACATAAAAGAATTCAGAGGAGATTCAAATATTTCTCATAGATAAACTTGATCATAAACCCACAATTCATCGGATGTCGACAAACACACCGCAAAAAGAGTTTACATCGAATAGATCTCCACAAGAGAGGGGGAGAACATTGTATTGAGATCCAAAAAGAGAGAATAAGCCATCTAGCTAATAACTATGGATCCGGAGGTCTATGGTAAACTACTCACAACTCATCGGAAGGGCTATGGTGTTGATGTAGAAGCCCTCCGTGGTCGATTCCCCCTCCGGCGGAGCGCCGGAGAAGGCTCCAAGATGGGATCTCGCGGATACATAAGGTTACGGCGGTGGAAATTGTGTTTTGGGTGCTCCCTGGATGTTTTCGGGGTACGTAGGCTTATATAGGAGGAAGAAGTACGTCGGTGGCCGCCCGAGGGGCCCACGAGACATGGGGCGTGCGTAGGGGGGGATACCCTCTCGTGGCCACCTCGGCTGCTTCTCGACTTGCACTCCAAGTCCTATGGATCACGTTCGTTCCAAAAATCACGCTCCCGAAGGTTTCATTCCGTTTGGACTCCATTTGATATTCCTTTTCTTCGAAATACTGAAATAGGCAAAAAAACAGCAATACGAGCTGGGCCTCCGGTTAGTAGGTTAGTCCCAAAAATGATAATAATGTGTAAAATAAAGCCCATAAACATCCAAAAGGGGTAATATAATAGCATGGAACAATCAAAAATTATAGATATGTTGGAGACGTATCACCCCTCCTTCCTTCTCTTCTCTCTTCCCTTTACTTGACTCCTACTCCTACTACATGGAAGGGGGGGAATCCTACTCCCGATGGGAGTAGGACTCCCCAGGGCGCGCCATAGAGAGGGTCGGCCCCTCCCCTCCTCTCCTCCTTTATATACTGAGGCAAGGGGCACCCCATAGACACAAGTTGATCTGTTGATCTCTC
>NC_041387.1:167928480-167969622 GCF_002162155.2 Triticum dicoccoides | reverse complement strand
CATATTCCACCTCGGTCATATCGTAGCGGTTCTTAGGAGAATCCCTGCATTGGTAGCAACATCATCACCGTCATCACGCTCTCGTGCTGATGGAACTCTCCCGTGAAGCTCTGCTGGATCGGAGTTCGCGGGACGTCATCGAGATGAACGTGTGCTAAACTCGGAGGTGCCGTACGTTCGGTACTTGGATTGGTTGGATCGTGAAGATGTACGACTACATCAATCGCGGTGTGCTAACGCTTCCACTTACGGTCTACGAGGGTACGTGGATAACACTCTCCCCTCTTGTTGCTATGCATCACCATGATCTTGCATGTGCATAGGAATTTTTTTGAAATTACTACGTTCCCCAACAGTGGTATCAGAGCCTAGTTTTATGCGTAGATGTTATATGCACGAGTAGAACACAAGTGAGTTGTGGGCGATACAAGTCATACTGCTTACCAGCATGTCATACTTTGGTTCGGCGGTATTATTGGATGAAGCGGCCTGGACCGACATTACGCGTACGCTTACACGAGACTGGTTTTACCGCCGTGCTTTGCACACATGTTACTAGCGGATGTCAGTTTCTCCAACTTTAGTTGAACCAAGTGGGGCTACGCCCGGTCCTTGAGAAGGTTAAAATAGCACTAACTTGACGAACTATCATTGTGGTTTTGATGCATAGGCAAGAACTGTTCTTGCTCAGCCCGTAGCAGCCACGTAAAACTTGCAATAACAAAGTAGAGGACGTCTAACTTGTTTTTGCAGGGCATGTTGTGATGTGATATGGTCAAGGCATGAGGCTATATTTTATTGTATGAGATGATCATGTTTTGTAACCGAGTTATTGGCAACTGGCAGGAGCCATATGGTTGTCGCTTTATTGTATGTAATGCAATCGCCCTATAATTGCTTCACTTTATCACTAAGCGGTAGCGGTAGTCCTAGAAGCAATAGTTGGAGAGACGACAACCATGCTACGATGGATATCAAGGTATCGCGCCGGTGACGATGGTGATCATGACGGTGCTTCGGAGATGGAGATCACAAGCACAAGATGATGATGGCCATATCATATCACTTATATTGATTGCATGTGATGTTTATCTTTTATGCATCTTATCTTTCTTTGGTTGATGGTAGCATTATAAGATGATCTCTCACTAAATTTCAAGATAAAAGTGTTCTCCATGAGTATGCCCGTTGCCAAAGTTCGTCGTGCCCAGACACCACGTGATGATCGGGTGTCATAAGCTCTACGTCCATCTACAACGGGTGCAAGCCAATTTTGCACACGCAGAATACTCAGGTTAAACTTGACAAGCCTAGCATATGCAGATATGGCCTCGAAACACTGAGACCGAAAGGTCGAGCGTGAATCATATAGTAGATATGATCAACATAGTGATGTTCACCATTGAAAACTACTCCATTTCACGTGATGATCGGTCATGGTTTAGTTGATTTGGATCACGTGATCACTTAGATGATTAGAGGGATGTCTATCTAAGTGGGAGTTCTTGAGTAATATGATTAATTGAACTTTAATTTATCATGAATTTAGTCCTGATAGTATTTTGCAAATAATGTTGTAGATCAATAGCTCGCATTGTTGCTTCCCTATGTTTTATATGTGTTCCTAGAGAAAACAAAGTTGAAAGATGGTAGTAGCAATGATGCGGAATGGGTCCGTGATCTGAGGTTTATCCTCATTTCTGCACAGAAGAATTATGTCCTTGATGCACCACTAGGCGACAGACCTATTGCAGGAGCAGATGCAGGCGTTATGAACGTTTGGCTAGCTCAATATGATGACTACTTGATAGTTTAGTGCACCATGCTTAACAGCTTAGAATCAGGACTTCAAAGACGTTTTGAACGTCATGGACCATATGAGATGTTCCAGGAGTTGAAGTTAATATTTCAAGCAAATACCCAAATTGAGATATATGAAGTCTCCAACAAGTTCTATAGCTAAAAGATGGAGGAGAATTGCTCAACTAGTGAGCATGTGCTCAGATTTTCTGGGTACTACAATCGCTTGAATCAAGTGGGAGTTAATCTACTAGATAAGATAGTGATTTACAGAGTTCTCTAGTCACCATCACCAAGTTACTGGAACTTCATGATGAACTATAATATGCAAGGGATGATGAAAATGTTTCCCAAGTTTTTCATGATGATGAAATCGATGAAGGTAGAAATCAAGAAAGAGCATCAAGTGTTGATGATTAACAAGACCACTAGTTTCAAGAAAAGGGCAAAGGGAAAGAAAGGGAACTTCATGTAGAATGGCAAGCAAGTTGTCACTCCCGCGAAGAAGCCCAAAGCTGGACCAAAGCCTGAAACCGAGTGCTTCTACTGCAAAGGAAATGGCCACTGGAAGCGGAAATGCCCTAAATATTTGGTGGATAAGAAGGATGGCAAAGTGAACAAGGGTATATTTGATATACAGGTTATTGATGTGTACCTTACTAGTGATTATAGTAACCCCTGGGTATTTGATACTTGTTTGATTGCTAAGATTAGTAACTCGAAACAGGAGTTATAGAATAAACAAAGACTAGTGTGAAGTGATGATGTGTGTTGGAAGTCGTTCCAAGATTGATATGATCATCATCGCACAGTCCCTATATTTTCGAGATTAGTGTTTAACCTAAATAAATGTTATTTGGTGTTTGCGTTGAGCATAAATATTATTAGATCATGTTTATTGCGATACGATTATTCATCTAAGGCAGAGAATAAATTGTTATTCTGTTTACATGAATAAAACCTTCTATGGTCATACACCCAATGTTGATGGTTTATTAAATCTTGATCATAGTGATACACATATTCATAATATTGATGCCAAAAGATGCAAAGTTGATAATGATAGTGCAACATATTTGTGGCACTACCGCTTGGGTCATACCGGTGTAAAGCGCATGAAGAAAATCTATAAAGATGGACTTTTGGAATCACTTGATTATGAATCATTTGATGCTTGCGAACCGTGCCTTATGGGCAAGATGACTAAGACTCTGTTCTCCGGAACAATGGAACGAGCCGCTAACTTATTGGAAATAATACATACCGATGTATGTGGTCCAATGAGTGTTGATGCTCGTGGCGAGTATCATTATTTTCTGACCTTCACAGATGATTTGAGCAGATATGGGTATATCTACTTAATGAAGCACAAGTCTGAAACATTTGAAAAGTTCAAAGAATTTCAGAGTGAAGTGGAGAATCATCGTAACAAGAAAATAAAGTTTCTATGATCTGATTGTGGAGGAGAATATTTCAGTTACGAGTTTGGCCTTCATTTAAAACAATGTGGAATAGTTTCACAGCTCACGCCACATGGAACACCACAGCGTAATGGTGTGTCCGAACGTCGTAACCGCACTTTATTGGATATGGTGCGATCTATGATGTATCTTACCGATTTACCACTATCGTTTTGGGGTTATGCATTAGAGACAGCTACATTCATGTTAAATAGGGCACCATCTAAATCTGTTGAGACGACACCGTATGAACTATGGTTTAGCAATAAACCTAAGTTGTCGTTTCTTAAAGTTTGGAGTTGCCATGCTTATGTGAAAAAGTTTCAACCTAATAAGCTCGAACCCAAATCGGAGAAATGCATCTTCATAGGATACCCAAAGGAGATTGTTGGGTACACCTTCTAATCACAGATCCGAAGGCAAAATATTCGTTGCTAAGAATGGATCCTTTCTAGAGAAGGAGTTTCTCTCGATACAAGTGAGTGGGAGGAAAGTAGAGCTTGATAAGGTAATTTGTACCTTCTCCCGAATTGGAAAGTAGTTCATCACAGAAATCAGTTTCCAGTGATTCCTACACCAATTAGTGAGGAAGCTAATGATGATGATCATGAAACTTCAGATTAAGTTACTACAAAACCTCGTAGGTCTTCCAAAGTATAGTCTGCACCAGAGTGGTACGGTAATCCTGTTCAAGAAGCCATGTTACTAGACCATGATGAACCTACGAACTACGAGAAAGCGATGATGAGCCCAGATTCCGCGAAATGGCTTGAAGGCCATGAAATCTGAGATGAGATCCATGTATGAGAACAAAGTGTGGACTTTGGTGGACTTGCCCGGTGATCAGCAAGCCATAGAAAATAAATGGATCTTCAAGATGAAGACAAACGCTGATAGTAGTGTTACTATCTACAAAGCTCGACTTATCGCAAAAGGTTTTCTACAAGTTCAAGGTGTTGAATATGACGAGATTTTCTCACTCATATCGATACTTAAGTATGTCCGAATCATGTTAGCAATTGCCACATTTTATGAAATCTGGCAAATGGATATCAAAACTGCATTCCTTAATGGATTTATTAAAGAAGAGTTGTATACGATGCAACCAGAAGGTTTTGTCAATCCTAAAGGTGCTAACAAAATGTGCAAGCTCCAGTGATCCATCTATGGACTGGTGCAAGCATCTTGGAGTTGGAATATACGCTTTGATGAGTTGATCAAAGCATATGGTTTCATACAGACTTTTGGAGAAGACCTGTATCTACAAGAAAGTGAGTGGGAGCTTTGTAGCATTTCTAAAACTATATGTAGATGACATATTGTTGATTGGAAATGATATAGAAATTCTGGATAGCAAAAAAGGATTCTTGAATAAGAGATTTTTCAAAGAAAGACCTCGGTGAAGCTGCTTACACATTGAGCATTAAGATCTATAGAGATAGATCAAGACGCTTGATAAGATTTTTCAATGAGAACATACCTTGATAAGTTTTTGAAGTAGTTCAAAATGGAACAGTCAAGGAAGGAGTTCTTGCCTGTGTTGCAATGTGTGAAGTTGAGTAAGACTCAAAACCCGACCATGGCAGAAAAAAGAAAGAGAATGAAAAGTCATTCCCTATGCCTCAGTCATAGGTTCTATAAAGTATGCTATGCTGTGTACCAGACCTATTGTATACCTTGCTCTTAGTTTGGCAAGGGAGTACAATTTTTGATCTAGGAGTAGATCACTAGAGAGCGGTCAAGAATATCCTTAGTGAGGACTAAGGAGATGTTTCTCGATTATGGAGGTAATGAAAGAGTTCGTCGTAAAGAGTTACATCGGTGCAAGATTTTACACCGATCCAGATGACTCTAAGTCTCAATCTGGATACATATTGAAAGTGGGAGCAATTAGCTAGAGTAGCTCCGTGCAGAGCATTGTAGACATAGAATATTTACAAAATACATACGGCTCTCAATGTGACAGACCCGTTGACTAAACTTCTCTCACGAGCAAAACATGATCATACCTTAGTACTCTTTGGGTGTTAATAACATAGAGATGTGAACTATATTATTGACTCTAGTAAACCCTTTGGGTGTTGATCACATGACGATGTGAACTGTGGGTATTAATCACATACAGATGTGAATATTGGTGTTAAATCACATGGTGATGTGAACTAGATTATTGACTCTAGTGCAAGTGGGAGACTGAAGAAATATGCCCTAGAGTCAATAATAAAGTTATTATTTATTTCCCTATTTTATGATAAATGTTTATTATTCATGCTAGAATTGTATTAACCGGAAACTTAGTACATGTGTGAATACAGAGACAAACATAGTGTCACTAGTATGCCTCTACTTGACTAGCTCGTTAATCAAAGATGGTTAAGTTTCCTAACCATAGACATGAGTTGTCATTTGATTAACGGGATCACATCATTAGGAGAATGATGTGATTGACTTGACCCATTCCGTTAGCTTAGCACTTGATCGTGTAGTATGTTGCTATTGATTTCTTCATGACTTATACATGTTCCTATGACTATGAAATTATGCAACTCTCGTTTACCGGAGGAACACTTTGTGTGTTACCAAACGTCACAACATAGCTGGGTGATTATAAAGATGCTCTACAGGTGTCTCTAAAGGTACTTGTTGAGTTGGCGTATTTCGAGATTAGGATTTGTCACTCCAATTGTTGGAGAGGTATCTCTGGGCCCTCTTGGTAAT
The DNA here is from genome assembly GCF_002162155.2 of Triticum dicoccoides. Classification (NCBI taxonomy): domain Eukaryota; kingdom Viridiplantae; phylum Streptophyta; class Magnoliopsida; order Poales; family Poaceae; genus Triticum; species Triticum dicoccoides. The sequence continues at coordinate 167,963,644 of NC_041387.1, read as the reverse complement.
GCACATCACTATAAGCCTTGCAAGCAATGTGACTAATGAGTTAGTTGCGGGATGATGCATTATGGAACGAGTAAAGAGACTTGTCGGTAACAAGATTGAGCTAGGTGTTGAGATACCAACGATCGAATCTCGGGCAAGTAACATACCGATGACAAAGGGAACAGCGTATGTTGTTATGCGGTTTGACAAGATCTTCGTAGAATATGTGGGAGCCAATATGAGCATCCAGGTTCCGCTGTAGGTTATTGACCGGAGATGTGTCTCAGTCATGTCTACATAGTTCTCGAACCCGTAGGGTCCGTATGCTTAAAGTTCGGTGACGACTTCTATTATGAGTTATGTGTTTTGATGTACCGAAGGTAGTTCGGGGTCCCGGATGAGATCGGGGACATGACGAGGAGTCTCGAAATGGTCAAGACATAAAGATCCATATATTGGACGACTATATTCGGACATCAGAAAGGTTCCGAGTGATTCGGGTATTCGGAGTACCGGAGAGTTACGGGAATTCGCCGGGGAGGATATGGGCCTTATTGGGCTTTAAGAGGGAGAGAGAGGCAGGCCGCGCGCCCCCCCCAGGCCTAGTCCGAATTGGACTAGGGAAAGGGGCGGCGCCCCCTCCTTCCTTCTCTTCTCTCTTCCCTTTCCTTGACTCCTACTCCTATTACATGGAAGGGGGGAATCCTACTCCCGGTGGGAGTAGGACTCCCTAGGGAACGCCATAGAGAGGGCCGGCCCCTCCCCTCCTCTCCTCCTTTATATAATGAGGCAAGGGGTACCCCATAGACACAAGTTGATCTCTCCCAGCCGTGTGCGGTGCCCCCCTCCACCATATTCCACCTCGGTCCTATCGTAGCGGTGCTTAGGAGAAGCCCTGCATCGGTAGCAACATAATCACCACCATCACACCGTCGTGCTAACGGAACTCTCCCATGAAGCTCTGCTGGATCGGAGTTCGCGGGACGTCATCGAGATGAACGTGTGCTGAACTCGGAGGCGTCGTATGTTCGGTACTTGGATCGGTCGGATCGTGAAGACGTACGACTACATCAACCGCGGTGTGCTAACGCTTCCGCTTACGGTCTACGAGGGTGCGTGGACAACACTTTCCCCTATCGTTGCTATGCATCACCATGATCTTGCGTGTGCGTAGGAATTTTTTTGAAATCACTACGTTCCCCAACACCATTATTTTTGGTAGACCCTTCTTGAATACTATTAATGCTAAGATAGATTGGGAAAAGGATGTTGTTACTATTAGTTTGGGGGATATGTCTCATAAGTTTAATTTTGCTAAGTTTCGTAGACAACCTCATGATAAAGAATTGTCTAGTAAGGATGAAATTATTGGTCTTGCTTCTATTGCCGTGCCTCCTAATGATCATTTAGAACAATATTTTCTAGACCATCAAAATGATATGTTTATGAATGAAAGAAGGGAGATAGATGAAGTATTCTTTAAACAAGGACCTATTTTGAAACACAACTTGCCTGTTGAAATCCTAGGGGATCCTCCACCACCCATGGGTGATCCCGTGTTTGAGCTTAAACCATTACCTCATACTCTTAAATATGCTTAGCTTGATGAAAAGAAGATATGTCATGTTATTATTAGTGCTAACCTTTCAGAGCAGGAAGAGGAGAAATTATTGAAAACTCTGAAGCAACACCGTGCTGCTATTGGATATACTCTTGATGATCTTAAGGGCATTAGTCCCACTCTATGTCAACACAAAATAAAATTGGAGAAAGACGCCAAACCAGTTATTGATCACCAAAGATGGTTAAATCCTAAGATGAAGGAAGTGGTAAGAAAGGAAATACTAAAGCTCCTAGAGGCAGGTATAATTTATCCCGTTGTTGATAGTCAGTGGGTAAATCCTGTCCATTGTGTCCCTAAGAAGGGAGGTATTACTGTCGTTCCTAATGATAAAGATAAATTGATCCCACAAAGAATTGTTATAGGTTATAGGATGGTAATTGATTTTCGCAAATTAAATAAAGCTACTAAAAAGGATCAGTACCCTCTACCTTTTATTGATCAAATGCTAGAAAGATTATCTAAACATACACATTTTTGCTTTCTAGATGATTACTCTGGTTTCTCTCAAATACCTGTGTCAGCAGAGGATCAAGAAAAGACCACTTTTACTTCCCCTTTCGGTACTTTTGCTTATAGATGTACGCCTTTTGGTTTATGTAATGCACCTGCTACCTTTAAAAGATGCATGATGGCTATATTCTCTGACTTTTGTGCAAAGATTGTTGAGGTTTTCATGGATGATTTCTCCGTTTGTGGATCTTCTTTTGATGATTGCTTGAGCAACATTGATCGTGTTTTGCAGAGATGTGAAGATACTAGTCTTGTCTTGAATTGGGAGAAGTGCCACTTTATGGTTAATGAAGGTATTGTCTTGGGGCATAAAATTTCTGAAAGAGGTATTGAAGTTCATAAAGCTAAAGTTGATGCTATTGAAAAGATGTCGTGTCCCAAGGACATTAAAGGTATAAGAAGTTTCCTAGGTCATGTCGGTTTTTATAGGAGGTTCATTAAGGACTTCTCTAAAATTTCTAGGCCTCTGACTAATCTCTTATTCCTTTTGTCTTTGATGATGATTGCGTAGAAGCATTTGAAATACTTAAGAAAGCTTTGATTTCTGCACCTATTATTCAGCCACCTAATTGGAATTTACCCTTTGAAATTATGTGTGATGCTAGTGATTATGTTGTAGGTGTTGTTCTAGGACAGAGAGTTGATAAGAAACTAAATGTTATTCAATATGCTAGAAAAAATATAGACAGTGCCCAGAGAAATTATGCTACTACTGAAAAAGAATTCTTAGCAGTTGTATTTGCTTGTGATAAGTTCTGACCTTATATTATTGATTCTAAAGTAAATGTTCACACTGATCATGCTGCTATTAAATATCTTATGGAAAAGAAAGATGCTAAACCTAGACTTATTAGATGGGTTCTCTTGCTACAAGAATTTGATTTGCATATTATTGATAGAAAGGGAGCTGAGAACCCTGTTGCAGACAACTTGTCTAGGTTAGAGAATATTCTTGATGAGCCACTACCTATTGATGATAGCTTTCCTGATGAACAATTAGTTGTCATAAATGCTTCTTGTACTGCTCCATGGTATGTTGATTATGCTAATTACATTGTTGCTAAATTTATACCACCTAGTTTCACATACCAGCAAAAGAAAAAGTTTTTCTATGATTTAAGGCATTACTTCTGGGATGACCCACACCTTTATAAAGAAGGACCAGATGGTGTTATTAGACGTTGTGTACCTGAGCATGAACAGGAACAGATCCTACGCAAGTGTCACTCCGAGGCTTATGGAGGACACCACACTGGAGATGGAAATGCGCATAAGGTATTGCAATCCAGTTTTTATTGGCCTACTCTCTTCAAAGATGCCCGTAAGTTTTTCTTGTCTTGTGATGAATGTCAAAGAATTGGTAATATTAGTAGACGTCAAGAAATGCCTATGAATTATTCTCTTGTTATTGAACCATTCGATGTTTGGGGCTTTGATTATATGGGACCGTTTCCTTCTTCTAATGGGTATACACATATTTTAGTTGCTGTTGATTACGTTACTAAGTGGGTAGAAGCTATTCCAACTAGTAGTGTTGATCATAACACCTCTATTAAGATGCTTAAAGAAGTTATTTTTCCGAGTTTTGGAGTCCCTAGATACCTAATGACTGATGGTGGTTCACATTTTATTCATGGTGCTTTTCGTAAAATGCTTGCTAAGTATGATGTTAATCATAGAATTGCATATCCATATCACCCACAGTATAGTGGCCAAGTAGAACTGAGTAACAGAGAGCTTAAATTGATTTTGCAAAAGACTGTTAATATATCTAGAAAGAATTGTTCCAAGAAACTTGATGATGCATTATGGGCTTATAGAACTGCATATAAAAATCCTATGGGTATGTCTCCATATAAAATGGTTTATGGAAAAGCATGTCACTTACCTCTCGAACTAGAACATAAGGCATATTGGGCCATTAAAGAGCTCAATTATGATTTCAAACTTGCCGGTGAGAAGAAGTTATTTGACATTAGCTCACTTGATGAATGGAGAACCCAAGCCTATGAGAATGCCAAACTGTTTAAAGAAAAGGTTAAGAGATGGCATGACAAAAGGATAGAAAAGCATGAGTTTAATTTAGGTGATTATGTTTTGCTATACAACTCTCGTTTAAGTTTTTTTGCAGGAAAACTTCTCTCTAAATGGGAAGGCCCTTATGTTATCGAGGAGGTCTATCGTTCCGGTGCCATAAAAATCAACAATTTTGAAGGCACAAGTCTGAAGGTGGTGAATGGTTAAAGAATCAAACATTATATCTTAGGTAATCCCATAAATGTTGAAACTAATGTTATTGAAACCATAACCCTGGAGGAATACATAAGGGACACTTTCCAGAACGTTTCAGACTCCAAAAAGGAATAGGTATGTGGTACGGTAAGTAAACCGACTCCAAAACAATTCTAATAGCATGTTTTCTCTGTTTTGGAATATTTAAGAAAATAGGAAAATAAAAAGTAGTACGGGAAGGACACGAGGCGTCCACGAGGGTGGAGGGCGCGCCCTACCCCCTGGGCACGCCCCTGCCTCGTGGGCACCTCATGTGGTCTCCGGACTCCGTTTTCTTGCCCGATACTTTTTTTGGTCAGTAAAAATTCATTATATAATCTCCCGAAGGTTTTGACCACCGTAACACGCAAATATCCTCTGTCTTTGTTTCGAGCTGTTTTTTGTCAGTGTTGTCAGGGCCAGGCAGCATGTCTTCACCCTCCTCCAACAATGAAGCCAACGATGCTTGGCTAATGAAGATAGAGCTGAAGAGAGAAGAACCCGGGGAGATCAACAAGGATGATGGGATCAAGAAGGTCATGGAGGATCAAGCTCCGGCGGTAGAAGAAGAAGACATCCTTCAACCTCATCAAAATCTTCTTACCCCCACTGAGATGAAGCTTTCAAGACGATTGAATTAGCTCGCATACAAAACAAGTATCTCACACGTGAAAATATTTTGTTGAAGGATCATATCACCGCACTCAAGGGCATTATCCGCAAACTAGAGGAAATCCTATGCTCGATGTGCGACTATCCATCATCACCACCTTCATCACCTCCGAAGAAGGAGACATAATCACATGGGTATGGGCACTCCCCTTGGCAACTGCCAAGCCTGGGGGAGGTGCCCCGGTATCGTATAACCATCACACTCCTATCTTTACCGTTTTACTTAGTTCGATCCTTTTGGTAATATCTTGATCTAGTAGAATAAAGTTTTGCTATGATTTAGTTTTGAAGTTTTGCCTTATGATCCTTCTACGTAATCGAGTATGTGAGCTATATATAATAAAGATTAGTGTTGAGTCAAGGGCTTTGCTATATTGCGATGATCTTGAGGGAATAAAAGAAAGAATAAAAAGAAATAAAGAGATCATATTGATCTTATGGAGAGTAATGACTTCACATACAAATAGTATGATGAATAAAAGTTCTTGAGAGTTGGCAAACAAAGTCTTGGTCATCATTGCAATTAATAGGAAGTAATAAACAAAGAGAGGTTTTCACATATAAATATACTATCTTGGACATCTTTTACGATTGTGAGCACTCATTAAAATATGACATGCTAAAGAGTTGACGTTGGACAAGGAAGACAACATAATGGGTTATGTTTTCTTATATCCGAAATAAAGTATATTGTCGTGCATCATCCAACATGTTGAGCTTGCCTTCCCTCTCATGCTAGCCAAATTCTTTGCACCAAGTAGAGATACTACTTGTGCTTCCGAATATCCTTAAACCCAGTTTTGCCATGAGAGTCCACCATACCTACCTATGGATTGAGTATGATCCTTCAAGTAAGTTGTCATGTTGTATGCAATAAAAATTGCTCTCTAAATATGTATGACTTATTAGTGTGGAGAAAATAAGCTTTATACGATCTTGTGATATGGAAGCAATAAAAGCGACGGACTGCATAATAAAGGTCCATATCACAAGTGGCAATATAAAGTGACGTTCCTTTGCATTAAGATTTCGTGCATCCAACCATAAAAACACATGACAACCTATGCTTCCCTCTGCGAAGGGCCTATCTTTTATTCTTGTCTTATACATTAAGAGTCATGGTGATCTTCACCTTTCCTTTTTACATTTTATCCTTTGGCAAGCACCTTGTGTTGGAAAGATCCTAATATGTATATCCAATTGGATGTAAGTTAGCATGAACTATTATTGTTGACATTACCCTTGAGGTAAAAGGTTGGGAGGCAACACTATAAGCCCCTATCTTTCTCTGTGTCCGGTTAAAACTCCATACCCATAAGAATTGTGTGAGTGTTAGCAATTGTGAAAGACTAAATGATAGTTGAGTATGTGGACTTGATGAAAAGCTCTTATATTGACTCTTTCCGATGTTATGATAAATTGTAATTTCCTCAATGACTGAGATCATAGTTTGTTGGTTCTCAATGAAGTTTCTGATTCATACTTGACATTGTGCATAGATTGTTACTTTAGCATAAGAAATCATATGACCAAATATATATGTTGCTGTTATAAGAATGATCATGATACCCTCATGTCCGTATTTTATTTTATCGACACCTCTATCTCTAAACATGTGGACATATTTTTCGATATCGGCTTTCGCTTGAGGACAAGCGAGGTCTAAGCTTGGGGGAGTTGATACGTCCATTTTGCATCATGCTTTTATATCGATATTTATTGCATTATGGGCTGTTATTACACGTTATGTCACAATACTTATGCCTATTCTCTCTTATTTTACAAGGTTTACATGAATAGGGAGAATGCCGGCAGCTGGAATTCTGGGTTGGAAAAGGAGCAAACATTAGAGACCTATTCTTCACAACTCCAAAAGGTATGGAACTCCACGAAAGTCATTTTTTGAATTAATAAAAAATACTGAGCGGAAGAAGTACCAGAGGGGGGCCATCCACCGTCCACGAGGGTGGGGGCGTGCCCTACCCTCTGGGCGCGCTCCCTGCCTCGTGGGCCCCCTGGTAGGCCTACGGTGACCATCTTCTGCTATATGAAGTCTTTTACCTTGTAAAAATCATAAACAAGCTTTCGGGACGAAACACCGCCGCCACAAGGCGGAACCTTGGCGGAACCAATCTAGGGCTCTAGCGGAGCTGTTCTGCCGGGGAAACATCCCTCCGGGAGGGGGAAATCATCATCATCGTCATCACCATCGATCCTCTCAGTGGGAGGGGGTCAATCTCCATCAACATCTTCACCAGCACCATCTCCTCTCAAACCCTAGTTCATCTCTTGTATTCAATCTTTGTCTCAAAACCTCAGATTGGTACCTGTGGGTCACTAGTTGATGCTAGTTGGTTTATTCGGTGGAAGTTCATATGTTCAGATACTATATGCATATTAATACCCCTCTGATTATGAAAATGAATATGATTTGTGAGTAGTTATGTTTGTTCTTGAGGACATGGAGAAGTCTTGCTATAAGTAGTCATGTGAATTTGGTATTCATTTGATATTTTGATGAGATGTATGTTGTCTTTCCTCTAGTGGTGTTATGTGAACATCGACTACATGACGCTTCACCATTGTTTGGGCCTAGAGGAAGGCATTGGGAAGTAATAAGTAGATGATGGGTTGCTAGAGGGACAGAAGCTTAAACCCTAGTTTATGCGTTGCTTCGTAAGGGGCTGATTTGGATCCATATGTTTCATGCTATGGTTAGGTTTACCTTAATACTTCTTTTTTAGTTGTGGATGCTTGCAGTAGGGGTTAATCATAAGTGGGATGCTTGTCCAAGAAAGGGAAGTACCCAAGCACCGGTCCACTCACATACCAAATTATCAAAGTAACGAACGTGAATCATATGAGCGTGATGAAAACTAGCTTGACGATAATTCCCATGTGTCCTTGGGAGCGTTTTCCTTCATATGAGAATTTGTCCAGGCTTGTCCTTTGCTACAAAAAGGATTGGGCCACCTTGCTGCACCTTATTTACTTTTTTTACTTGCTACCCGTTACGAATTATCTTATCACAAAACTATGTGTTACCGATAATTTTAGTGCTTGTAGAGAATACCTTACTGAAAACCGCTTGTCATTTCCCTCTGCTCCTCATTGGGTTCGACTCTCTTACTTATCAAAAGGACTATGATAGATCCCCTACACTTGTGGGTCATGAGAGAGCAACGCTGCGGACGAGGTGGTGTTCAGCAAGACCGACGACGATGAGGAGGACATCGCCGAGTCCGCACCTTGCTGCGACGACCATGACGTCGGCACGTCCGCAGGCGCCGCCAACGGTGAGGAAGAGTAGTGCACGGTAGGTCGCCACCGCTCGTGCCCCAGGAAGGCCGCCACTCCTCCCCTCCCGTCGATGCCAAGCTTGGTGGGTTCAGCATCGGCGGCCGATCAGTCGCTTGGCGGCAACGTGGAGGTGGACAGCTTCACTTCCCGGGTCTCCGGAGGCAGAGCTAGAGAGCACCGAGCAAAACTGGACATGACGAAGCTTCGGTTCTCGGGCTCATGGTCGGACACGGGGAACGGGCGCCGGTGACCATTTAGATTAGGTATTAATTATACCTCCATAGCCGGACTAGCACCACTTTTATGTAAATGTAATAAAATTAGTCATGTTTATATGAATTCCATCATTTAGAGACATTAAAATTGTGCATCTTTCCATCCATCTCAGGCCACAAGTGTTTTCAACTGTTGGATCTTCAGGTGTAAGAGTTCATGTTCATTTGATTTCTTTCCAGTTCCGTATGTGCTTCCTTTCATTGACTAGGAGCGCTAAACATAACGGGTCGCGGCTCCTATAACAAATTCAGGCATCTCCTGTTAAAATGGTCCTAATGGGTTCCTGGTAAGATAGTTTTCTTCCATTAGCCCCGTGAAATCAAATTTGGCCTTAGGTAGCGCCGCTCGGCTCGTATCCTTCGCATGCACACATACATCTATCTTTCTTCTCCAAAAAAAGAGTGCAGCCAGCACGGGCAGGCAGATAACGTGCAAGCTGATCTTCGACTCGCCTGGCGGCCAACATCTCGGTCAGGTCAGGTGTGGCGGTCATGGAGATCCTATACATGGTAGGAGAAATGTGACTGATCGGGTACCCTCCTCGGGCACGGCACGACGCGGTGATGCGGGCATTGAATCGTCTACTGTCGATTCAAGTTCGTATCCCGGCGATTCCAGAAGTAAATCGTAGTTTCTACAAGACATTAATGGCAATCGATATGCATTGCTCTCCATCCTAACATAATTGTAGGTCAGTTATGAAGGAAACATGCCCTAGAGGCAATAATAAAGTTTTTATTTTATATTTCCTTATTTCATGACAAATGTTTATTATTCATGCTAGAATTGTATTAACCGAAAACTTGATACATGTGTGGATACATAGACAAAACACCATGTCCCTAGTAAGCCCCTACTAGACTAGCTCGTTAATCAAAGATGGTTAAGTTTCCTAACCATAGACATGTGTTGTCATTTGATGAACGGAATCACATCATTAGGAGAATGATGTGATGGACAAGACCCATCTGTTAGCTTAGCATAATGATCGTTCAATTTTGTTGCTATTGCTTTCTTCATGTCAAATACATATTCCTTCGACTATAAAATTATGCAACTCCCGGATACCTAAGGAATGCCTTGTGTGCTATCAAACATCACAATGTAACTGGGTGATTATAAAGATGCTCGACAGGTATCTCTGAATTTGTTTGTTGGGTTGGCATAGGTCGAGATTAGGATTTGTCACTTTGAGTATCGGAGAGGTATCTCTGGGCCCTCTCGGTAATACACATCATAAGAAGCCTTGCAAGCAAAGTGACTAATGAGTTAGTTGCAAGATGATGTATTACAAAACGAGTAAAGAGACTTGTCGTTAACGAGAATGAACGAGGTATGAAGATAGCGACGATCGAATCTCGGGCAAGTAACGTACTGATGGACAAAGGGAATAATGTATGTTATCATAACGGTTCGACCGATAAAGATCTTCGTAGAATATGTGGGAGCCAATATGAGCATCCAGGTTCTGCTACTGGTTATTGACCGGAGAGGTGTCTTGGTCATGTCTACATAGTTCTCGAACCCGTAGAGTCCGCACGCTTAACGTTCATTAACGATATAGTATTATATGAGTTATGTGATTTGGTGACCAAATGTTGTCCGGAGTCCCGGATGAGACCACAAACATGACGAGGAGTCTCGAAATGGTCGAGAGATAAAGATTGAACAATAGTATTCGGACACTGAAAGTGTTCTGGAGGGTACCGGGTAAATATCGGGTTATCTGAAGGGGTTCCGGGCACCCCCGACAAAAGATATGGGCCTAATGGACCAAGAGGGAAAACGCACCAGCTACCAGGGGCGGGTGCACCCTCATATGGGCTGGACCAAAGGGATAAGGAAACAGGGAAGAGGAAGAAAAGGGGGGATTCGGCCTCCCCTTCCCTTTCTCCCCCCTCCTCTTTCCTTCCCCCTCCGGTAAATAAGGAAGGGGGGAAGCCGGCCTAGGAGGAACCCAAGTAGGATTCGGTCCTACTTGGGGCGCCTCGTGGCCTCTCCCCTCCCCTCCCACCTATATATATGTGGGGGCGCCCCTAGCACACCCCAGACATTATATTAGCCATGTGTGGCGCCCCCACCACAGTTTACGCCTCCGATCATAACTTCGTAGTGCTTAGGCGAAGCCCTGTGGAGATCACTTCACCGTCACCGTCACCACGCCATTGTGCTGACATAACTCATCTACTACCTCGACATCTTGTCGGATCAAGAAGGCGAGGGACGTGTCCAAGCTGAACGTGTGCAGAACTCATAGGTGTCGTACGTTCGGTACTCGATCGGTGGATCACGAAGAAAGTTCGACTACATCAACCACGTTGTGAAACGCTTCCGCTTACGGTCTACGAGGGTACGTAGACACACTCTCCCCTTTGTTGCTATGCATCTCCTAGATAGATGTTGCGTGAGCATAGGATTTTTTTTTGAAATTGCATGCTATGTTCCTCAATAGTGGCATCCGAGCCAGTTTATGCGTAGATGATATGCACGAGTAGAACACAAAGAGTTGTGCGCGGCGATCATCATACTGCTTACCACCAATGTCTTATTTTGATTCGGCGGTATTGTTGGATGAAGCGGTCCAGACCAACCTTACATGACCACATTCATGAGACCGGTTCCACCGACAGACATGCAACTAGTTTTGCATAAAGGTCGTTGGCGGGTGTCTGTTTCTCCTACTTTAGTTGAATCAAATTTGACTGCGACCGGTCCTTGTTGAAGGTTAAAAAAGCAAACTTGATAAATCACCATTGTGGTTTTGATGCATAGCTAAGAACGGTTCTTGCTAGAAGCCCGTAGCAGCCTCGTAAAACTTGCAACAACAAAGTAGAGGATCTCTAACTTGTTTTTGCAGGGCATGTTGTGATGTGATATGGTCAAGACATGATGTGATACACGTTATTGTATGAGATGATCATGTTTTGTAGAAGTTATCGGCAACCGGTAGGAGCCTTGTGGTTGTCTCTTTATTATATGAAATGCAAACGCCATGTAATTTCTTTACTTTATCACTATGCGTTAGTGATAGTTGTAGAAGCAATAGTTGGCGAGACGACCACGACGCAATGATGGAGATCAAGGTGTCGAGCTGGTGACGATGGAGATCATGACAATGCTTTGGATATGGAGATCAAAAGCACAAGATGATGATGGCCATATCATGTCACATATTTTGAATGCATGTGATGTTTATATTTTATGCATCTTATTTTGCTTAGTACGGTGGTAGCATTATAAGATGATCCCTTAACTAAATTTCAAGGTATAAGTGTTCTCCCTGAGTATGCACCATTGCGACAGTTCGTCGTGTTGAGACACCACTTGATGATCGGGTGTGATAGACTTTACGTTCACATACAACGGGTGCAATTCAGTTTTGCACGTGCGGAATAATCGGGTTAAACTTGACGAGCCTAGCATGTACAGACATGGCCTCAGAACACTGGAGACCGAAAGGTCGAACGTGAATCATATAGTAGATATGATCAACATAGAGATGTTCACCATTGATGACTACCCCATCTCACGTGATGATTGGACATGGGTTAGTTGATTTGGATCATGTATCATTTAGATGACTTGAGGGATGTCTATATAAGTGGGATTTGTTAAGTAATTTGATTAATTGAACTTAATTTATCATGAACTTAGTCCCGATAGTATTTGCATATCTATGTTGTAGATCAATGGCTTGTGCTACCATTCCCCTGAATTTTAATGTGTTCCTAGAGAAAGCTAAGTTGAAAGATGATGGTAGAAACTACTGTGACTGGTCCATAATATGAGGATTATCCTCATTGCTGCACAGAAGAATTATGTCCTTGATGCACCGCTAGGTGAAAGGCCTGCTGCAGGAGCAGATGCTGATGTTTTGAACGTCTGGCAAGCTCGATCTGATGACTACTCGATAGTTCAGTGTGCCATGCTTTATGGCTTAGAATCGGGACTACAAAGACGTTTTGAACATCATGGAGCATATGAGATGTTCCAAGAGCTGAAGTTAATATTTCAAGCAAATGCCCGAGTTGAGAGATATGAAGTCTCCAACAAGTTCTATAGCTGCAAGATGGAGGAGAACAGTTCTGTCAGTGAACACATACTCAGAATGTTTGGATATCATAATCACTTGACTCAGCTGGGAGTTAATCTTCCAGATGATAGTGTTATTGAAAGAGTTCTCCAGTCACTGCCATCAAGCTATAAAGGCTTCGTGATGAACTATAATATGCAGGGGATGGATAATACAATTCCTGAGCTCTTCGCAATGCTCAAAGCTGCGGAGGTAGAAATCAAGAAGGAGCATCAAGTGTTGATGGTTAACAAGACCACTAGTTTCAAGAAAAAGGGCAAGGGAAAGAAAGGGAACTTCAAGAAGAATGGCAAGCAAGTTGCCACTTCCGGGGAGAAGCCCAAAGTTGGACCCAAGCCTGAAACTGAGTGCTTCTACTACAAAGGGACTTGTCACTGGAAGCGGAACTGCCCCAAGTATTTGGCGGATAAGAAGGATGGCAAAGTGAACAAAGCTGTATTTGATATACATGTTATTGATGTGTACCTTACTAATGCTCTTAGTAGCGCCTGGGTATTTGATACTGGTTCGGTTGCTCATATTTGTAAGCTATGGATTAAACGAAGATTGGCTAAGGACGAGGTGACGATGCGCGTCGGGAATGGTTCCAAGGTTGATGTGATCGCCGTCGGCACACTACCTCTACATCTACCTTAGGGATTAGTTTGAGACATGAGTAATTGTTAATTGGTGCCAACGTTGAGCATGAACATTATATCTGGATCTTGTTTAGTGCGAGACCGTTATTCATTTAAATCATAGAATAATGGTTGTTTTATTTATATGAGTAATACCTTTTATGGTCATGCACCCTTGAAGAGTGGTCTATTTCTGTTGAATCTCGATTGTGGTGATAGACATATTCATAATACTGATGCCAAAAGATGCAAAGTTGATAATGATAGTGCAACATATTTGTGGCATTGTCGTTTAGGTCATATTGGTGTAAAGCGCATGAAGAAACTCCATCCAGATGGACTTTTGGAATCACTTGATAATGAATCATTTTATACTTGTGAACCATGCCTCATGGGCAAGATGACTAAAACTCTGTTCTCCGGAACAACAGAGCGAGCCAATGACTTATTGGAAATAATACATACCGATGTAAGCGGTCCGATGAGTGTTGAGGCACGCGGCGGGTATCGTTATTTTCTGACCTTCACAGATGATTTGAGAAGATATGGGTATATCTACATAATGAAACACAAGTCTGAAACATTTGAAAATTTCAAAGAATTTTAGAGTGAAGTGGAGAATCATCGTAACAAGAAAATAAAGTTTCTATGATCTGATCGTGGAGGCAAATATTTGAGTTACGAGTTTGGCCTTCATTAAAACAATGTGGAATAGTTTCATAACTCACGCGACCTGGAACACCACAGCGTAATGGTGTGCCCGAACGTCGTAACCGCACTTTATTAGATATGGTGCAGTATATGATGTCTCTTACCAATTTACCACTATCATTTTGGGGTTATGCATTAGAGACATCCGCATTCACGTTAAATAGGGCACTGTGTAAATCCGTTGAGGCGACCCCGTATGAACTGTGGTTTAGCAAGAAACCTAAGCTGTCGTTTCTTAAAATTTGGGCTTGGGACACTAATGACAAAAGGCTTCAGCCTGATAAGATCAAACCCAAATTGGAGAAGTGTGTCTTCATAGGATACCCTAAGGAAACAATTGGGTACACCTTCCATCACAGATCCAAAGGCAAGATCTTTGTTGCTGAGAATGGGTCCTTTCTAGAGAAGGAGTTTCTCTCGAAAGAAGTGAGTACGAGGAAAGTAGAACTTGATGAGGTAAATGTAACTTCTCTCGAATTGGAAAGTCGTACATCAGACAAAATTGCTCCCTTGATGCCTACACCAACTAGAGAGGAAGCTAAAGATGATGATCACGAAACTTCAGATCAAGTTACTACTGAATTTCTAGATCAACGAGAGCATGATCCGCACCAGAGTAGTATGGTAATCCTTTCCTGGAAGTCATGTTACTAGACCAAGGCGAACCTACGAACTATGAAGAAACTATGATGAGCCCAGATTTCGACAGATGGCTTGAGGCCATGATATCTGAGATAGGATCCATATATGAGAACAAAAGTGTGGACTTTGGTGGACTTGCCCGATGATCGGCAAGCCATAGAGAATATATGGATCTTCAAGAAGAATACTGACACTGATGGTAATGTTACTATCTACAAAGATCGACTTGTCGCAAAAGGTATTCGACAAGTTCAAGGGGTTGACTACGATGAGACTTTCTTGATCGTAGCGATGCTTAAGTCCATCCGAATAATGTTAGCAATTGCCACATTTTATGAAATCTGGCAAATGGATGTCAAAACTGCATTCCTCAAATGGATATATCTAAGAAGAGTTGTATATGATGAAACCAGCAGGTTTTGTCGATCCTAAAGGTGCTAACAAGGTGTGCAAGCTCTAGCAGTCCATCTATGGACTAGTGCAAGCATATCGGAGTTGGAATATACACTTTGATTAGGTGATCAAAGCATATGGTTTTATATAGACTTACAGTGAAGCCTGTATTTACAAGAAACAGAGTGGGAGCTCTGTAGCATTTCTGATATTATATGTGGATGACATATTCTTGATTGGAAATGATATAGAATTTCTTGATAGCATAAAAGGATACTTGAATAAGAATTTTTCAATGAAAGACCTCGGTGAAGCTGCTTATGTATTGGGCGTCAAGATCTATAGAGATAGATCAAGATGCTTGATAAGATTTTCAATGAGTACATACCTTGACAAGATTTTGAAGGAGTTCAAAATGGATCAATCAAAGAAGGAGTTCTTGCCTGTATTGTAAGGTGTGAAGTTGAGTACAGACTCAAAACCCGACCATGGCATAAGACAAAGATAGAATGAAAGTCATTCCCTATGCCTCAGCCATAGGTTCTATAAAGTATGCCATGTTGTCTACCAAACTTGTTGTGTACCTCGCCATGAGTTTGGCAAGGGGGTACAATAGTGATCTAGGAGTAGATCACTGGACATCGGTCAAAATTATCCTTAGTTACCTTAAAGAGGACTAAGGAAATGTTACTCGGTTATGGAGGTGATAAAGAGTTCATCGTAAAGAGTTACGTTGATACAAGCTTTGACACTGATCTAGATGACCCTAAGTCTAAATCTAGATATGTATTAAATGTGGGAGCAATTATCTAGAGTAGCTCCATGCAGATCATTGTAGACATAGGAATTTGCAAAATACATACGGATCTAAATGTGGCAGACCCGTTGACTAAACTTCTCTCACAAGCAAAACATGATCACACCTTAGTACTCTTTGGATGTTAATCACATGGCGATGTGAACTAGACTATTGACTCTAGGAAACTTGATACATGTGTGGATACATAGACAAAACTCCATTCCCCTAGTAAGCCTCTACTAGACTAGCTCGTTAATCTAAGATGGTTAAGTTTCCTAACCATAGACATGTGTTGTCATTTGATGAACGGGATCACATCATTAGGAGAATGATGTGATGGACAAGACCCATCCATTAGCTTAGCATAATGATCGTTCAGTTTTATTGATATTGCTTTCTTCATGTCAAATACATATTCCTTCGACTATGATATTATGCAACTCCCGGATACCGGAGGAATGCCTTGTGTGCTATCAAACGTCACAACATAACTGGGTGATTATAAAGATGCTCTACAGGTATCTCCGAAGGTGTTTGTTGGGTTGGCATAGATCGAGATTAGGATTTGTCACTCCGAGTATCGGGGAGGTATCTCTAGGCCCTCTCGGTAATACACATCATAAGAAGCCTTGCAAGCAAAGTGACTACTGAGTTAGTTGCAAGATGATGTATTACGGAACGAGTAAAGAGACTTGTCGGTAACGAGATTGAACTAGGTATGAAGATACCTGTCGGCGTTTTGGGAACCAGGGTACCCTGCCTGCAGCCCACAGTGTGGCTCCATCGACAGCCGGTACGGCCCATCTTCAGCGACGACAAGTCAAGACCCTCGCAAGGGTCCAAGCCTCGTGAGGCGGACGACACCAAGACCTCTGGAAGGAGCGGCCTCCTCAGGCGGCCTCCTGAGGAGTGGAGATTTCTATGCAAGTACTAGCCTCATGAGGCTGAGGTGATGCCAGCCATGAAGACCAAGGCCAGGCACGGGCCAGCGGGCGCAGAGCGGCAGGTTTCCTCTTTGGTGCTAAGAAGGCAACTGCAGGCACAGAGTCCCAAGGAATCAACCAAAGGTTACCATTTGCATGCAACGAGACCATGACCACCAGAATGATGGGATGGATGTCATCGTCGAGCCCACCATTATGCCACGACGAGAAGCTTTGCAGGCAAAGACCACCTTTCGTCAGGATAAGATGTACTACTTGTCCCCCTTCAAAATTGGCCACTGTGGGATCCCTTCCCGCCTAAGTTTTGGGGGAAGAGGACTGTCGGTGTCAAAACCGGCAGATCTCGGGTAGGGGGTCCCGAACTGTGCGTCTAAGGCTAATGGTAACAGGAGGTGGGGGACACAATGTTTACCCAGGTTCGGGCCCTCACGATGGAGGTAATACCCTACTTCCTGCTTGATTGATCTTGATGATATGAGTATTACAAGAGTTGATCTACCACGAGATCGTAAAGGCTAAACCCTAGAAGCTAGCCTATGATTATGATTGTTGTTGTCCTACGGACTAAACCCTCCGGTTTATATAGACACAGGAGGAGGCTAGGGTTACACAGAGTCGGTTACAGAGAAGGAGATCTACGTATCCTAATTGCCAAGCTTGCCTTCCATGCAAAGGAGAGTCCCACCCGGACATGGGACGAAGTCTTCAATCTTGTATCTTCATAGTCCAACAGTCCGGCCAAAGTATATAGTCCGGCTATCCGAGGACCCCCTAATCCAGGACTCCCTCAAGGACCAAGGCCACTATAAGTATAGTCTTGCCACCACCATAGAGGGGGGATCGAGTTCTTGATCGGACCTCCGTAGGTCGAGTCCCTTGAGCTCATTCCACCCACAGAGCAGACCCCGCGAGGCTGTTCGTTCTTGTACTAGTTCATCCTCAGCCCCCGCGAGGCTAATCCACCACAAAGCAGGAGTAGGGTTTATACTGCAAGGTGGCCTGAACATGGTTAAACTATTGTGTACATTTCCTTTCCAACTGATCGAGCGAGGCCGAGAGAGCAACGAGTTGGCCGGCATGAGAGGTTGAGTTCTTCGCACATGCCCCAGAGTTCGAACCTTTCTTGGATCTGCGTAGCCCTGAATCCGACAATACCGACGATCGGATCTCGGGCAAGTAACATACCGATGGACAAAGGGAATAATGTATGTTGTCATAACGGTTCGACCGATAAAGATCTTCGTAGAATATGCGGGGGCCAATATGAGCATCCATGTTTCTGCTATTGGTTATTGACTAGAGAGGTGTCTCAGTCATCTCTACATAGTTCTCGAACTCGTAGGGTCCGCACGCTTAACGTTCGTTGATGATATAGTACTATATGAGTTATATGATTTGGTGACCGAATGTTGTTCGAAGTCCCGGGTGAGATCACGGACATGAAGAGGAGTCTCTAAATGGTCAAGTGATAAAGATTGATATATAGGACGATAGTATTCGGACACCGGAAGTGTTCCGGAGGGTACCGGGTATATATCGGGTCACTGGAAGGGGTTCCGGGCACCCCCGGCAAAAGATATGGGCCTATGGGCAAAGAGGGGAACCGCACCAGCCACCAGGGGCTGGTGTGCCCCCCATATGGGCCGGACCAAAGGGAAAAGGAAAGGGGGAAGAGAAAGGAAAGGGGGGATTCGGCCTCCCCTTCCCTTTCTCCCCCCTCCTCTTTCCTTCCTCCTCCGGTAAATAAGGAAGCGGGCGGTGTTAGGGAACGTAGGATGCAATTTCAAAAATTTCCTACGCTCACGCAAGATCTATCTAGAGATGTATAGCAATGAGGGGGAGAGTGTGTCTACGTACCCTCGTAGACCATAAGCGGAAGCGTTTCACAGCGCGGTTGATGTAGTCGAACTTCTTTTAGCTCTGGCCGATCAAGTACCAAACGTACGACACCTCCGAGTTCTGCACCATGTTCACTCGGTGACGTCCCTCACCTTCTTGATCCAGCAAGTCGTCAAGATAATAGATGAGTTCCATCAGCACGACGGCGTGGTGATGATGATGGTGAAGTGATCCTCACAGGGCTTCGCCTAAGCACTACGAAAATATGACCGGGAGTGTAAACCGTGGAGGGGGGGCGCCGCACACGGCTAAGATTATGTCGTGGGTGTGCTAGGCGCCCCGCTCCTCATATATATAGTATATAGGTGGGAAGGAGAGGGAAGGCAGCCATGGGGCGCCCCAAGTAGGATTCGAATCCTACTTGGGGTTTTCCCATGTGGCGCCCCCCCCCCTCCATAAATTGCCGAAGGGGGGAGGAAAGGGGGAAGAAGGAAGTAGTACTTCCTACTTTTCCTTTGTCCCTTCCCCTCTTTCCTTCTCCTCTTTGGGCGGCCCATATGGGGGGTGCACCAGCCTCTTGTGGCTGGTGTGTTTCCCCTCATGGCCCATAAGGCCCATATCTTTAGCCGGGGGTGTCCGGGACCCCTTTCGGTGATCCGATATATACCCGGTACCCTCCGGAACACTTCTGGTGTCTGTATACTATCATCATATATATCAATCTTTACCTCTCGGCCATTTCGAGACTCCTCGTCATGTCAGTGATCTCATCCGGGCTTCCGAACAACATTAGGTCACCAAATCACATAGCTCATATAATACTATATCGTCATCAAACGTTAAGCGTGCGAACCCTATGGGTTCGAGAACTATGTAGACATGACCGAGACACCTCTTCAGTCCATAACCAATAGCGGAACATGGATGCTCATATTGTCTCCCACATAATCTACAAAGATCTTTATCGGTCGAACCGTTATGACAACATACGTTATTCCCTTTGTCCATCGGTATGTTACTTGCCCAAGATTTGATCGTCGGTATCTTCATACCTAGTTCAATCTCATTACCAGCAAGTATCTTTATTCGTTCTATAATACATCATCTTGCAACTAACTCATTAGTCACTTTGCTTGCAAGGCTTCTTATGATGTGTGGTACCAAGAGGGCCCAGAGATACCTCTCTGATACTCGGAGTGACAAATCCTAATCTCGATCTATGCCAACCCAACAAACACCTTTGGAGATACCTATAGAGCATCTTTATAATCACCCAGTTACATTGTGATGTTCGATATCACACAAGGCATTCCTCCGGTATCCGGGAGTTGCATAATCTCATTGTCGGAGGAATATGTATTTGACATGAAGAAAGCAATAGCAATAAAATTGAACGATCAATATGCTATGCTAACAGATGGGTATTGTCCATCACATCATTCTCCTAATGATGTGATCACGTTCATCAAATGACACCACATGCCTATGGTTAGGAAACTTAACCATCTTTGATTAACGAGCTAGTCTAGTAGGGGCTTACTAGGGACACGGTGTTTTTGTCTATGTATCCACACATGTATCAGTTTTCTGGTTAATACAATCCTAGCATGAATAATAAGCATTTATCATGAAATAAGGAAATATAAAATAATAACTTTATTATTGCCTCTAGAGTAGATTTCCTTCAGTCTTCCACTTTCACTAGAGTCAATAATCTAGTTCACATTGCCATGTGATTTAACACCAAGAGTTCACATCGTCATGTGATTAACACCCATAGTACACATGACAATGTGACCAACATCCAAAAAGTTTACTAGAGTCAATAATCGAGTTCACATCGCCATGTGATTAACAGCCAAAGAGTACTAAGGTGTGATCTTGTTTTGCTTGTGAGAGAACTTTAGTCAGCGGGTCTGCCACATTCAGATCCATGTGTATTTTGCAAATTCCTATGTCTACAATGCTCTGCATGGAGCTACTCTAGCTAATTGCTCCCATGTTCAATATGTATCTATATTTAGACTTAGAGTCATCTAGATCAGTGTCAAAGCTTGCATCAACATAACTATTTATGATGAACTCTTTATCACCTCCATAATCGAGAAATATTTCCTTAGTCTTCTTTAAGGTAACTAAGGATAATTTTTTACTGTTGTCCAGTGATCTACTCCTGGATCACTATTGTACCCCCTTGTGAAACTCATCTCAAGGTACACAATAGGTTTGGTACACAGCATGGCATATTTTGTAGAACCTATGGCTGAGGCATAGGGATTGACTTTCATTCTCTCTCTTTCTTCTATCGTGGTCGGGCTTTGAGTCTTACTCAACTTCACACCTTACAACACAGGCTAGAACTCTTTCTTTGACTGATCCATTTTGAACTCCTTCAAAATCTTGTCAAGGTATGTACTTATTGAAAATCTTATCAAGCGTCCTGATCTATCTCTATAGATCTTAATGCCCAATATGTAAGCAACTTCACACAGGTCTTTCATAAAAAACTCTTATTCAAGTATCCTTTTATGTTATCCAGAAATTCAATATCATTTCCAAACAACAATATGTCATCTACATATAATATTAGAAATGCTACAGAGCTCCCACTCACTTTCTTGTGAATACAGGCTTCACCAAAAGTCTGTATAAAACCATATGCTTTGATCACCTCATCAAAGCGTATATTCCAACTCCGAGATGCTTACACGAGTCCATAGATGGATCGCTGGAGCTTGCACACTTTGTTAGCACCTTTAGGATCGACAAAACCTTTTGGTTGCATCATATACAACTCTTCTTTAAGAAATCCATTAAGGAATGCAGTTTTGACATCCATTTGCCAGATTTCATAAATGTGGCAATTGCTAACATGATTTGGACGGACTTAAGCATCGGTACAGGTGAGAAAGTCTCATCGTAGTCAACCCCTTGAACTTGTCAAAAACCTTTTGCGACAAGTCGAGCTTTGTAGATAGTAACATTACCATCAGTGTCAGTCTTCTTATTGAAGATCCATTAATTCTCTATGGCTTGCCGATCATTGGGCAAGTCCGCCAAAATCCACACTTTGTTCTCATACATGGATCCTATCTCAGATTTCATGGCCTCAAGCCATTTGTCAGAATCTGGGCTCATCATAGCTTCTTCATAGTTTAACATGACTTCCAAGACAGGATTACCGTACCACTCTCATGTGGAAGGTGCTCTGTTTGACCTACGAGGTCTGGTAGTAACTTGATCTGAAGTTTCATGATCGTCATCATTAGCTTCCTCACTAGTTTGTGTAGGCATCACGGGAACGGATTTCACTAATGTGCTACTTTCCAATTTGAGAGAAGGTACATTTACCTCAGGAAGTTATACTTTCCTCCCACTCACTTCTTTCGAGAGAAACTCCTTCTCTAGAAAGGACCCATTCTCAGCAACAAAGATCTTGCCTTCAGATCTGTTATGGAAGTTGTACCCAATTGTTTCCTTAGGGTATTCTATGAAGACGCACTTCTCTGATTTGGGTTCAATCCTATCAAGCTGAAGCCTTTTGACATAAGTCTCGCAACCCCAAATTTAAGAAACGACGGCTTAGGTTTCTTGCTAAACCACAGTTCATACGGTATCATCTCAACGGATTTAGATGGTGCCCTATTTAAAGTGAATGGGGTTGTCTCTAATGCATAACCCCAAAAGGATGGTGGTAAATTGGTAAGAGACATCATATATTGCACCATATCTAATAAAGTGCGATTATGACGTTCGGACACACCATTACGCTATGGTGTTCCAGGTGGCGTGAGTTGTGAAATAATTCCACATTTTTTAAATGAAGGCCAAACTCGTAACTCAAATATTCGCCTCTGGGATCAAATCGTAGAAACTTTATTTTCTTGTTATGATGATTCTCCACTTCACTCTGAAATTAATTGTTTGAACTTTTCAAATGTTTTATACTTGTGTCTCATCAAGCAGATATACCCATATCTACTTAAATCATTGGTGGAGGTGAGAAAATAACGATACCTGCCGCGTTCCAGAGAACGGAGTTTTAGTCATCTTGCCCATGAGGCATGGTTTGCAAGTGCCAAATGATTCGTAATCAAGTGACTCAAAAAGTCCATCTACATGGAGTTTCTTCATGTGCTTTACACCAATATGACCTAAACGGCAGTGCCACAAGTATGTTGCACTATCATTATTAATTTTTAATCTTTTTGCATCAATATTATGAATGTGTATCACTACGATCGAGATTCAATAAACCATTCATATTGGGTGTAAGACCATATAAGGTTTTATTAATGTAAATAGAATAACAGTTATTCTCTGACTTAAATGAACAATCATATTGCAATAAACATGCTCCAGTCATATTCATGCTCAACGCAAACACCAAATAACATTTTTTTTAGGTTCAACACTAGTCCTGAAGGTAGAGGGAGTGTGCGATGGTGATCGTATCAACCTTGGAATCACTTCCAACACACATCGTCACCTTGCCCTTAACTAGTCTCTGTTTATTCTACAACTCCTTTTTCGAGTTACTAATCTTAGCAACTGAACCGGTATCAAATATCCAGGGGTTACTACGAACACTAGCAAGGTACACATCAATAACATGTATATCAAATTTACTTTTTTTTACTTTGCCATCCTTCTTATCCGCCAAGTATTTGGGGTAGTTCCGCTTCCAGTGACCATTCCCTTTGCAGTAGAAGCACTTAGTTTTAGGCTTAGGTCCAGCTTTGGGCTTCTTCACAGGAGAGGCAACTTGCTTGCCATTCTTCTAGAAGTGCCCTTTCTTTCTCTTTGCCCTTTTTCCTGAAACTAGTGGTCTTGTTAACCATCAACACTTGATGCTCTTTCTTGATTTCTAGTTTCGCCGATTTCAGCATCGCGAAAAGCTCGGGAATCATTTTCCTCATCCCTTGAATATTATAGTTCATCACAAAGTTCTAGTAGCTTTGTGGTAGTGACTAGAGAACTCTATCAATCACTATCTTATCTAGAAGATTAACTCCCACTTGATTAAAGCAATTGTAGTACCCAGACATTCTGAGCACATGCTCACTAGCTGAGCTATTCTCCTCCATCTTGTAGGCAAAGTACTTGTCAGAGGTCTCATACCTCTTGACATGGGCATGAGTCTGAAATACCAATTTCAGCTCATGGAACATCTCATATTCTCCGTGGCGTTCAAAACGTTTTTGAAGTCTTAGTTCTAAGCCGTAAAGCATGGTGCACTAAACTATCAAGTAGTTATATCAAGCTTGCCAAACATTCATAACGTCTGCATCTTCTCCTGCAATAGGTTTGTCACCTAGTGGTGCATCAAGGACATAATTCTTCTGTGCAGCAATGAGGATAATCCTCATATCACGGACCCAGTCTGCATCATTGCTACTATCATCTTTCAATTTAGTTTTCTCTAGGAACATATCAAAAAACATAGGGGAGCTACAACGTGAGCTATTGATCTACAACATAATTTGCAAATATTATCAGGACTAAGTTCATGATAAATTAAGTTCAACTAATCAAATTACTTAAGAACTCCCACTTAGATAGACATCCCTCAAGTCATCTAAATGATATGTGATCTAAATCAACTAAACCATGTCCGATCATCACTGAGATGGAGTAGTCATCAATGGTGAACATATCTATGTTGATCATATCTACTATATGATTCACGTTCAACCTTTCGGTCTCCAGTGTTCTGAGGCCATGTCTGTACATGCTAGGCTCGTCAAGTTTAACTCGAGTATTCTGCATGTACAAAATTGTCTTACACCCATTGTATGTGAATGTAGAGCCTATCACACCCGATCATCACGTGGTGTCTCAGCACGAAGAACTGTCCCAACGGTGAATACTCAGGGAGAACACTTATACCTTGAAATTTTAGTTAAGGGATCATCTTATAATGCTACCTCCGTACTAAGAAAAATAATATGCATAAAAGATAAACATCACATGCAATGAAAATATGTGACATGATATGGCCATCATCATCTTGTGCTTTTCATGTCCATCTCCAAACCAACATCATGATCTCCATCGTCATCGGCTCGACACCTTGATCTCCATCATTGCGTCGTGGTCGTCTCGCCAACTATTGCTTCTATAACTATCGCTAACACATAGTGATAAAGTAAAGCAATTACATGGCGTTTCCATTTCATACAATAAAGAGACAACCATAAGGCTCCTGCCAGTTGCCGATAACTTTTACAAGACATGATCATCTCATACAATAATGTATATCACATCATGTCTTGGCCATGTCACATCACAACATGCCCTGCAAAAACAAGTTAGATGTCCTCTACTTTGTTGTTGCAAGTTTTACGTGGCTGCTACGGGCTTCTAGCAAGAACCGTTCTTACCTACAGCACAAAAACCACAAAGTGATTTATTAAGTTTGCTATTTTAACCTTCAACAAAGCGGCCGCAGTCAAATTCGATTCAACTAAAGTAGGAGAAACAGACACCCACCAGCCACCTTTATGCAAAACTAGTTGCATGTCTGTCGGTGGAACTGGTCTCATGAACGTGGTCATGTAAGGTTGATTCGGACCGCTTCATCCAACAATACCGCCGAATCAAAATAAGACATTGGTGGTAAGCAGTATGATGATCACCGCCCACAACTCTTTGTGTTCTACTCGTGCATGTCATCTACACATAGACCTGGCTCTGATACCACTGTTGGGGAACATAGCATGCAATTTCAAAAAAATTGTACACTCACGCAAGATCTATCTAGGAGATGTATAGCAACGAGGGGCAGAGTGTGTCTACGTACCCTCGTAGAACATAAGCGGAAGCTTTTCACAACGCGGTTGATGTAGTCGAACTTCTTCTAGCTCCGACCGATCAAGTACCAAACGTACGACACCTCCGAGTTCTGCACAGGTTCAGCTCAGTGACATCCCTCACCTTCTTGATCCAACAAGTCATCGAGGTAGTAGATGAGTTCCGTCAGCATGACGGCGTGGTGACGGTGATGATGAAGTGATCCTAGCAGGGCTTCGCCTAAGCACTACAAAAATATGACCGGGAGTGTAAACCGTATAGGGGACGCCGCACACGGCTAAGATTATGTCATGGGTGTGCTAGGCGCCCCCTCCTCATATATATAGGTGGGAGGAAGAGGGGAGGCAGTCATGGGGCACCCCAAGTAGGATCCGAATTCTACTTGGAGTTTTCCCAAGTGACGCCCCCCTTCCTTGTGGCTGGTGTGTTTCCCCTCTTGGCCCATAAGGTCCATATCTTTTGCCGGGGGTGTCCGGAACCCCTTCCGGTAATCCGATATATACCTAGTACCCTCCGGAACACTTCCGGTGTCCGAATACTATCGTCCTATATATCAATCTTTACCTCTCGACCATTTCGAGACTCCTCGTCATGTTCGTGATCTCATCCGGGACTCCGAACAACATTCGGTCATGAAATCACATAACTCATATAATATTATATCGTCATCGAACGTTAAGCGTGCGGACCCTACGGGTTCGAGAAATATGTAGACATGACCGAGACACCTCTCCGGTCAATAACCAATAGCGGAACCTGGATGCTCATATTGGCTCCCACATATTCTACGAAGATCTTTATTGGTTGAACCGTTATGACAACATACGTTATTCCCTTTGTCCATCGGTATGTTACTTGCCCGAGATTCGATCGTCGGTATCTTCATACCTAGTTCAATATCGTTACCGGCAAGTCTCTTTACTCGTTCCGTAATACATCATCTTGCAACTAACTCATTAGTCACTTTGCTTGCAAGGCATCTTATGATGTGTATTACCGAGAGGGCACAGAGATACCTCTCCGATACTCGAAGTGACAAATCCTAATCTTGATCTATGCCAACCCAACAAACACCTTCGGAGATACCTGTAGAGCATCTTTATAATCACCCAGTTACGTTGTGACGTTTGATAGCACACAAGGCATTCCTCCGCTATCCGGGAGTTGCATAATCTCATAGTCGAAGGAATATGTATTTGACATGAAGAAAGCAATAGCAATAAAATTGAGCGATCAATATGCTATGCTAACATATGGGTCTTGTCCATCACATCATTCTCCTAATGATGTGATCCCGTTCATCAAATGACAACACATGTCTATGGTTAGGAAACTTAACCATTTTTGATTAACGAGCTAGTCTAGTAGAGGCTTTCTAGGGACACGGTGTTTTTGTCTATGTATCCACACATGTATCAAGTTTCCGGTTAATACAATTCTAGCATGAATAATAAACATTTATCATGAAATAAGGAAATATAAAATAACAACTTTATTATTGCCTCTAGGGCATATTTCCTTCAGGCGGCCGGCCTAGGAGGAACCCAAGTAGTATTCGGTCCTACTTGGGGCGCCTCCTGGCTTCTCCCCTCCCCTCCCACCTATATATATGTGGGGGCACCCCTAGCACACCCCAAACATTATCTTAGCCGTGTGCAGCACCCCCACCCTCCTCCACAGTTTATGCCTCCGGTCATAAATTCGTAGTGCTTAGGCGAAGCCCTGCAGAGATCACTTCACCGTCACCGTCACCACGCCGTCGTGCTGATGAAAACTTATCTACTACCTCGACATCTTGCTGGATCAAGAAGGCGAGGGACGTCACCGAGCTGAACATGTGCAGAACTCGAAGGTGCCATACGTTCGGTACTCGATCGGTGGATCACGAAGAAAGTTCGACTACATCAACCGCGTTGTGAAACGCTTGCGCTTATGATCTACGAGGGTACGTAGACACACTCTGCCCTTCGTTGCTATGCATCTCCTAGATAGATCTTGCATGAGCGTAGTAAATTTTTTAAAATTGCATACTATGTTCCCCCAACAAGTTACACCATTGATTCATGCTAATGCCTTTACTGGATGCGCCTTCAATGTGTCCTGGTGCTCCTAGCCCATTCCCCTCCTTACTCCCACGAAATCTTCTCCGGTAGCCATGATTGATGCTTACCCGTCTCCCCCATGGCATGTGTGACCTACTGGCTACTTCCTACCTCTTATGCTCCCCTAAATTATTTGTATCCATTTTTTTCAGTGCAGACTGTTTTTCATGTTCCCAAATGAATGCAGGCTCTCCAGCTCGATCGATTGGAGCTTTCTTATGCTTGGTTTGCACTTTCCTGCTTCTGCTGGATTGCAAGGTGAAGCACTACTTACAACATTGTTGATTTCTGGGCTGAGTACCAACATTAAATGACCACATATTATATTGTAAGTCATCTCTGATTGAAGTTATCTGGTAAACTCTCATGTCAGTACTTGCACAGATCCCTCGAACTGAAGCAGAGGATAAAACATGTGTGTGAACAATACGAGTAGATATTTTCATCTTCTCCAACGTACTTAGAATTAGTTGTGCATGACATGTGCTGTTTTTTTGTGCTCATTATTGGTGAAGGTCAGGCGAGTACTAATCTTATAATTCTGTTGTGTTTTTCTTGGTTCATATATGCTCAAATCTGAACTATTTGACTAAATTATGTTTCTTTTTTAGTGAATGATGTCTACAAAATTGCATCTCTACAGTATGTGAACTCACTATCATCTAATTACTGGAACATTGGCAAAGTATGCATTAGTTTTCAGAAACACAATTATGAGTATATGCATCATTTCGGTACAAGTTCCAATTTTGGATTCACTGAATGTTTCTCTATGACTTGTATCACAACAGTGGTTGCTTACAAGTTCCTTAGTGTAGTTCTCCTGGTTATGATTACTTCTGACTTGTCCATACAAGTACACCGTTCTTCATGTTTCTTATTAAGAACATATTTTTCAGACAATTAAGCTCCCTTTGCATAAACTGGATGCACAACATCAAGGACTATCCAGATCCAAACATGCACATCTTCAAATAGATTTGGAAAACTGATGTTATGCCAAAAGTTTGCTTGTCTGTCAAAAAATTGTTAAGCATATGAACAAGCTGAATCTTCAAAAAGGTAAGTATTTTTGTATTGTTAGTGCATATTATTCCAGTCTGTACATTTACTTGACCCTATGTATGAACTTTCTATGACTTGATTAGCCCACAGTGTACCTGGTACTTAAAATCAATGTACTATATAACCAGTAAAAAAATTCTCTCACATTTTTGTACCATGTACACAGCTCAAAGTGCAAGAGGAACTATATGAGATGGTGTGCACAACCAAAACGTTGGTGCTGCTACATAACAGAGGTGAGCCAATTGATAGAGTGCATATGGACTTCTTTTACAACGATCTGACCATTGTTGGCTCTTATATTCCGTTTTATATTCACATGTAGACTTGAAAGCAACTGACTGACTCCGAACTAAAAGGATTTGGCACCTCAGAGACCAATTAGTTTGTAGTCAAATTCTACACACTGGTTTCACTTCCTCGTAGTTCCTTTGGAAATTTTTATATCTCGATGATCAGTTTATTCTGTATACGGTGCTTCTATTATTTTTCTATATCATTAACCCTGACCAACTATGCTTATGTATCAAAGACTGCTTGTGATATTTTTCAATATCACTAACCCTACAGGAAAAACTGAATTGCGAACGCATATACTCATCTATTATGTTATAACATTCTCCTACGTATGCCTCCTTTGTGGTCTTGTATAACTAACAAATCATCACAAAAACTATTTTATGCTCTATTACTATAGTCTACATATGTAGACTGTCCCTCTAAAGAGCTGAATTATCCGAAGTTGTGGTTATGCCTGTTTACATCGCCCACTGTTATCATGTGTATACTTTGTGCTTTCGGTGATGCAACTTCTTACAATATTAGGGGAAATCATCTATGATGCTGCCTTGTAATGATCAATTAAAAAAGAATATGCAGCAACATCTCAAATTCCCGATTCAAACTCCTCACGTGCAAGACCTTAGTTGAAGCAATTCCAAGATAAGACCCAAGTTAAAAAACCGAGTCCTCTCCTACCACTACACTACTTGGCTCTTCTCTATTGTTGTCCAATATATAGGCAGTTTATGCAAATGTAATTTCCATGTTGTTCCGCCACTATGTTTTTTGACAGCATGTTTTATGACTATATATTTATAAAAATCATATTATTCAATTAAAATAATAGATGGACGTGGCAACATGTGTCATCAATGATCTAGTGTTTATATGAAATCCGGACGTGTTTATATGACATCCGGACGTGTTTGAACGAATTTCGCCTGGTTGGTTTGAATTGTTGTTAAAATGTATGCAGCTACAGCTGGATGGCGGCCTCCCACATCCGTGTCCAAGGATTGATCCCCCTGTCCGCGGATGGGTGCGGGAGAAAATTTGCAGTTTATCGTTGAAGATACCCTTAGAGTGTGTGCAATAGAGCTATCATAGTGAATGAGTTAGGCTTGCCTTCTCGCAGCCAAGATAATATCTTTGAGGAAGAAAGATAAGACATTTATCTTCACTGTATGAGATTTCTTCTCTTATTCACTCGCTTTTAGAGTTAATTTTAATTGCCCATAATTCTATCTAGGATCTCGAAACATTAAATGGTTAGAAATGACAATAGAAAATAATACACTGTTTGAGAACTAAACATAGCTTAGATGATTAGGTCTTTTTGGTGGAACTAGGCCACCATGATCCAAGTTCTAGACGTGTGCTCGCATATTATTACATTTTATTATACACTTTTCAGCACTATTCTTTAAGTGGTACTGCATGCCTATACAACTTTGAGAAAAACATCATATACACTTAGAAGTCATTCAAAAATAATAATGCGAAACTTATGTAAACTCTTTTTTTTTGCGAGAGATGTTGTTGAGTATCATTGGTAGATTGAAAACATAGGATAGACTAGGAAATATTCTGGCTTGCCTTGTACTTCAAGATGACAATGTATTCCTATATATATATGCCCACGAGGCTCAAGTAATATAACAACTATTCCATCAATTCTCTCTCTTCCTTCTAACATGGTATCAGCCTAACCGATCTAACACTAGTCGTCGCCCACCGCTTCCGCTCCGCGCGCCGCCCCCGGGGCGGCCGGCCTCTATTACCGCCGACGGGGGTCGCGTCGCCTGTACCTAGGGTTTGTTCGCCGGTCCTGTTGATCGGTTGCTCTAGAGAGTCTTTTTATCGAGCCCTTGCTTCGGGTTTTTCTCTCTCTCTCGCCGGTCGCTTGGATCGGTGTTTTCTTTTTGGTTTTTTTATCTATGTTTGATCGGTTCGCGTCGCCCGTCGCCGCTGTCGACCACCGCGCCTTTACTCCAACTTTGACATCGACCAGGGCGTTCTTCGCACGGCTACCTCGATCACGGCTACACCACCCTCCGCTCTCGGCTACATCGACAAAAGGCACAAAGGGCTACCGCCTTGCTTGAGCAACTTCGCCAGTTTCCACTCTAGCCACGACTTTCGCGATGCGTCGACCCTTACAACTGTGGGGGGTGTCCGTCGGCTTGCCTTCGGGTTATTCTCCCGTCTCACCATCTGCATCGCTAATGTTGTGACTGCGGGGGATGTTGAGTATCATTGTTAGATTGAAAATATAGGATAGACTAGGAAATATTCACGAAAAAGGGTTTTCCCCCGCTTTATATTATAAAGCATACCACCAAGCATCCAACAACAAGCATCCAACCACAAGGTTCAAGTACAAGAAGTCATAAAAAACATGCTGGGGGCACAGCAAAACAAACCCCAAAAGAGAACGCGAAGGCGCTAATCTGGCTTAGGAGGAGGTGGAGGGGGGGGGGGCGGAGGAGGAGCGAAGGAAGCCGCCGAAGCACGAAGACCCGCCATGATGCTGTCGATGACGGCTCGATCGCTCCGCTTGCTAAGCGGACTCCAAAGCTGCAAGGAGCCACACATTTTGTAGATCACATCAGTCACGTGTGCTGGAATCACTCGTTCGACGACTAACTTATTGCGAGCGCACCAAAGTGACCAAGCAAGGGTGCCTAGCGCGACCCAAATGGGAGCGCGCCTAGGCCCCGGGAGCCGGAGGGCCTCCCTGAACAAATCCGGGGTGTTGTCATGGCACCATGAGCCTCCAACGACCTCCCGGAAGCAACTCCATAGAAACTGCGCCGCCGGGCACCGGAAGAAGATGTGGTTGCAGTCCTCCGGAACCAGACAGATGGGGCAAAGACCATCCCCGGGTCCATTACGCTTACGGACCTCAGTGCCCGAGGGGAGGCGTCCTCTAACCCATTGCCATAGGAATATACGAATCTTTAGAGGGAGTTTGATCTCCCAGAGCACCGTGAGCTCCACTGGACCAGGTGTAGGCAAAATCGCCTGGTACAGGGATCTAGTCGAGAATCTACCACTTGGCTCGAGGTGCCAGGAGATCGAATCCGGTTCCAAGGAAGGAGGATGCAAGGCAATGCATTCTAGTAACTCATCCCATTGCACAAGTTCGAGCGCCCCGAAGGTGCGACGAAAGGCAATCGCTCCAAGGTTCTCTAGTGCCGCGGCCACAGAGATCTGCGGGCTAACACAGATAGAGAATAGTGCATAAAAATGCTCTGCAAAAGGGCGGGGTCCCGCCCATCGGTCCAACCAAAAGAGGGTGGCCGATCCAGAACCTATCTGGATAGAGGTCCCAATGCGTAGGACTGGAAGTAGAGAGATCACCGATTGCCAGAATTGGGATCCTCCAGATCTAGAGGCAAATGCGAGTGGTTGCCCACGAAGGTACTTCCTACGAATAATCTGAAGCCACAGGCCACCCTCCTCCGTCTGGATCCGCCAAAGCCATTTAGACAGGAGGGCAATGTTCATACGCTTGGAGGAGATGACTCCCAAGCCTCCCTGGACCTTAGGCTTGCAGATCTCAGACCATTTTACCATATGGTACTTCTGTTTATTGTTCTCTCCCGCCCAGAAGAAGCGGGAGAGCAATTTGGTAATTTCCTTATGGAGGGATTCGTGAAGGCTATAGAATCCCATTAAGTACATCAGTAAGCTAATAAGGGAGGAGTTCATCAGAATCACTCGAGCGGCTTTAGAAAGCCATCTCCCTTGCCAAGGCTCCATTCTAGGCTGGAGCTTGGCGACGAGTGGGCGAAAATCCTTTTCTAGGAGACGTGCATCGCTCAGGGGCACGCCCAAGTAGGTTGTTGGGAAGGAGCCCAGGCGACAATTCAGACGGTTAGCAATCCGCCGGGCCTCCCTCGGGGAATATCCCATGACCATTACCTCGCTCTTGGCAAAGTTTATTTTGAGGCCCGACATCTCCTGGAAGCAGAGGAGGAGGAATTTAAGGTTCTGGATATCCTCATCAGAGCCCTCGACCATCATGATGGTGTCATCCGCGTACTGGAGGTGAGTTAGACCCCCAGGTGTCACTAGGTGGGGACAGATCCCCCTAATGTGACCCGCCTGCTTGGCCAAATCCAGAATCGAGGCGAGCGCATCCACCACAAGGTTGAACAGGAATGGGGAGATCGGGTCACCCTGACGGACTCCTTGGCCAGTAGAGAAGTAAGGGCCAACCTCCCCATTGATGTTAACCGCCGTCCGGCCACTCGTAACCAATTGCATTACTCGTGCTACCCAGTGGGGGTCAAAGCCACGTTTCAGCAACACTTCCCGAAGGAAGGACCAGTGCACCGTGTCATAGGCCTTATGGAAATCGATCTTGAAGAAGACCGCACGAAGGTGCTTGCTCTTAACCTCATGGATAATCTCATGAAGAACAAGAACCCCATCTAAGATAAATCTACCTTTCGTGAAGGCCGACTGGTTCGGATGATGAATCCGTGGAGCAATAAGGGCCGCCCTAGAGGCATACCCTTTAGCGAGGATCCGAAAAATCACATTCAAAACTGTGATAGGGCGGAATTGTCGGATGTCCGCCGCACCCGGTACCTTGGGGATCAGAGATATAATCCCGTAATTAAGCCGGGACATATCTAAGGTACCCTTAGAGAACTCGCTAAATAGGTCAAGGATGATATCCTTGACCATCGGCCAGAACGCCTGGAAAAAATGGACCGGCAGGCCATCGGGGCCAGGGGCCGACGCCGGGTTCATAGTGTTAACAATGGCCTCCACTTCGGCAGCATCGAAGGGGGCTAGCAGGATTGCGTTCTCGGCGGTGGAAACCTGTTGGTCACGTGACCAGAAATGATCAGCGAGGGCGACACCATTCCGTTGTCGGCCCTGAAATAGAGACTTGTAAAAGTCGTCAACTAGCAGGCGGATAGCCTGAGGGTCTTGGAACAACTGTCCTCCCACCCAGAGGAGGGGGATGGAGCAACGTCGCCTCCGGCCATTGGCGATGGCCTGAAAGTAGGCAGTGTTGGCATCTCCAAAAAGCACCCAGTTAATGGCGCCGCGCTGGCGCTAGAACTCCTCTTCCTTGGAGTATATCTCCATAAGGGAGTCCTCCAAGCAATATTTGTGCATCCATTCCTCCGCGGAGATCCCGATGATGTCGGCACGGAGGTCAAGGGTCCGGATCTCCTCAAGGAGGGCCGCCTTCTGCACCCGCAGATCGCGCCCGATGTTCGCCCCCCATCCCTTCATGAACTGTCGGGATCGCTTGGATAAGTGGTGCCATTCATCAAGAACAGACATCTGTCTATGGGGCTCGGCAAGAGCTGAGACCCAGTGCTCTTGGACCGCGGCCCTAAAGTTCGGATGTCGGAGCCAGAAGTTCTCGAAGCGGAACCGCGGGGGAGGGCGCGGTCGGTCATCCATAGAAGCTAGGAGGAGTGGAACGTGGTCAGACCCAATACGGGTAATGGCCTGAAGAGAGGCCAGAGGGAACCGAAGTTCCCAGTCCGGGGAAATAAACACCCGGTCAAGCACGCTAAGGGTCGGGGCGACCTGACGGTTAGTCCAGGTATACCGTGCTCCGACCCTGTCTAACTCCCGGAGACCCAAATCCGTGACCCAGTCATTGAAGCGACGCATCTCAGCTAGGTCTACCCGAGCATTATTCTTCTCCTCCGCAGAACGAAGTAGGTTGAAGTCGCCTCCAACCACAACCGGGAGGGTCGCAGAGGAGATCTTGGCATGGAGCTCCGCCAGGAAAGCGGTGGAACGACTATGGTCGGCCGGGCCATAGACCACTATGATCTCCCATTTGAAGTTTACAGCACGCTCCCAGACTTCCATACTAACAAAGTGGGATCCACGGTCCATGGAGCCCACTTCAAAGGTGGCATCCTTCACACCTAGAAGGATGCCACCGGAGTGACCAGACACCCCACTCGACGGCAACCAGTGCCAGGCGAAGAGATGTCGACTGAGGCGCTCAAGTTCCACTAGAGAAAAATCAGTGCGCATTGTTTCTTGAATCGCCACCACATCAATAGCTTCCT
Organism: Triticum dicoccoides; assembly: GCF_002162155.2. Taxonomy (NCBI): domain Eukaryota; kingdom Viridiplantae; phylum Streptophyta; class Magnoliopsida; order Poales; family Poaceae; genus Triticum; species Triticum dicoccoides. Next base: position 167,928,653 of record NC_041387.1, on the reverse strand, counting down.
CACACATGTACTCTATGAGCTGCCTGCGGCGGCCATCGTGACCAAAGCCCCGCAGGTTCCAAAAAAGAGCACGCATGATCACTCGCCTAATGGGTCCTCCCTGGACCCAACAGTGGAGGCAGCGCTAAGAGCGCGGCGGAGCTGAGCAGTGCGGGATCGAGTACGGCCATGAA
>NC_041387.1:167921931-167928234 GCF_002162155.2 Triticum dicoccoides | reverse complement strand
GGGGGGGAACGACCACGAGGACGAGGCGTAGGAGAGTGGGCCTCCGCGGTTGCTGCCACCTCACGGGCCCTAGTGGCCGCGAGGTGGACCTCCAGAATTTCTTTAGCCTGGAGGGACGCAAGCTGCTCAAGGGCCGGACCCTTCTCACCACGGAATATAATGGCCGAATCAGCCGCTACCTTGGCAAGGTGCCCAAGAGGGACCCCGGCAAGAGCGGAAAAAGATGCATCACAGAAATCATCGGAATCAGAGCAGGGGGCTTGGGAGGCAAACGGACCTGGATCAAGGTTGCAGATAGCAGCACGACGCGAAGCCTTCTCCACCGTGTTCGGGGATGTCCCAGGAAGACCCGAAGCTGCCCCAAGTCTGGCACTCTTCCGGGCAGAGGAAGCCGGGGTCGAGGCCGAGCGAGGGCGGCCCCGGGATCTGGGTAGCCGAGCTGGTGGGGGACAGGGAGGAGCCACCGGGGACTCCGGAGGAGACGGCACCAGGAGATCCTCCCGGTCTGGCATCGGAGATACTAGCCTCGGGGAGGACGGGGGGCGGACCTCCATGCTGCCCCGGCTGACCTCGCTCTCCTCCTCCTCCGAGACGGACAGTGGAGGCAGGAAGGGTGGAGGAAGGGTAGTGCCAGGAGGGAGGGTGGCGGCCTCGTCGAGCATGGCCGCGATCGCCGCGATATCCTCACAAACGTCTAGAGGGACGTCACCGGAGGTGCTGAGGCCCACGCTATGGGTGGTCGAGGGGTGAGAGGAGCCAGCAGGAGGCCCATCATCCTCCGAGCCAGACGAGACGTCATCAGAGGCCTTCGAGCGGGGGGAGCGGCGATGGGGATCCCGAGGGGGGTCTGGGGCAGCAGCACCCCCACCAGACCCAGGGGCGGCATCGCCTCCCGCGTCCGGGTTGAGGGGATCAACGGGAGTCCCACCCTCAACGGAAACGTGTAAATCGTAGCCAACATCATTGAAGAACATGCGGATCGTCGTCTTGAGCTTGGAGGGATCGGGGGATTTGATCTGCAACCGCACCGCCGGGCCCTTGGGGAGAGAAGCACCGTCCACCGCCACAAACTTGCCCAGCAGGCGGGACAAGCCCCGGAGAACACCCTCATCGCGGGCAGGTGCCGGGAGCCCACGAATCTGCACCCAGACCGTGGACAAGGTGGCCACGGCGAGAGGATCCACCGAGGGGACCGAGATGCGAACTGAGAGCTGGTTGAGGGCGAGCGTGAGCCTGGCGCTGTGAGTGCCATACCGAAGGCTCACGGGGTCGGGGAAGATCACCGTGAACTCCCTGTCTGAGATTGGAGTGACCTCCCAATCCCAGTCCGGGTTGAACAGGTGGCGAAGCTCGTCGGAGATGATGGCCGGGGACGCCGTCTTGCCATCCAAGACAGAGATGAGCGCGGACATGGGCGGTGCAGCGCGGGTCTCCGGAAGGTCCATTTGGAAGAAGCCCAGATCATCCAGCGCATACCCGAACAGCCCCAGGGCGCCAATGGGCTGGTGATCGGGACACAGTGCAGCGGGATGGTCAGTCCGCGAGCAGCGGGAGCAGGCCAACGGCCGGGTGCACTCGACCTGGCAATGCCCGGTCACCCCGCAGTTGAAGCAAGTGGCCGCCGACGCAGCAGGTCGGGGGGCAATCGCAGTGGGTGGGTGAGTGACAGAGGACGCCGGACCTTCCAGCTGAGACTGCGCCCCGCGCTTCTTTTTCTTCTTAGCGAAAGCGCCGCGCCCGTTGCGGTTGCCGCCGTTGTTGGGGCCGGCCGGAGGAAATTGGGCTTGACGGCGAGGGGGATCGTAGCGCCAAGGGGGGGAGGCCTCGGACCGGCCAGACCGGGGAGGTGAGCGGGAACGGCGAGGGGACGGGCGGTCCCGGTCCCGGCCACGGCCCCGCCAGGCAGAGGGGGAACGGTCTCGGTGACGAGAAGAGCGCCAGTCCCCACCCTCGGAAGGTGCGGCCGCCTTGTCACGCACCAGCGCGTCCCGAAGTTCGGCCTCCCGACGCGAGCCTTCAGGCGACGAGCGGGGTGCCACATCGCGACCAGGCGCGTGGCGTTTTGGGCGCGGCTCACCATCGCCGGCGTCGCGTGCCATGGCAGGCAGGGGGGCGGAGGCGGGAGGTGGGGTACGGGACCCGGCCGAAGGCGGGGTCGGAGCCGGGGAGGGCGCGGGGAGGAGGAGGGGTGGTGGCGGGGAGGATGCGGGACGGGTCCGGGGAGCTGGGCCAGCGGCCAGAGACAACCCTAGGGAGGGGTGCCGGGATGGGCCAGGCTCGGGGGGAGGCCCACGCGGTCCAACATATACCGGGCCACCCGAGGTGGGCCAAGGGGGGGGAGGAGACCCCCCGACGTAGGCGGCCCACAAGGCCCACGTCGGCCCAGCCCAACACACGAGGGCGCGTGGAGGGAGGAAAGGGTTTCCCCCTGCGACCGGGGCGCCGCCGGCGCCGGAGGAGAACGGGGCGCAGCCGCACTAGGCCGGAAAGCATGGAACTTCGGGCCTCCATAGGTTGCGGTGGGTGGAGCCAAGCCACGGAGGGACAAGAGCAGTGGTGGAGGCCGACGAATGACCGCCGAGCGCCGCCACGAGACCGCCGCCGCCCCGAGATCAGCCCGTCCGGCCACCCCCCAGTTCAAGGACCGGGCCCCACGCCCCCGCCGTCTAGCGCCATTGCCAACGCCAGGGGGAGGTGGGGAAGGTGGTGCAGGCGGGCGAGCTTCGCCGCGCTGCAAGGGACGGGGAAGGGGGAGCAGGGAGGGGGGCGGTAGGGGGTCAACGCGGAGGGGGCCGGGAGAAGGGATCGCAACATCCGCCGGATGGGCCGCGGCGGGTTCCACGGCGATGGCCTCCGCCAGCCGGTCACCGAAACGCCGGGGGGGAGGAGATCGCCGGCCGCAGCTGCGACGGCATCCGCGAGGTCTTCCTCGGCGGCCACATCTGCCCACCGCACACCGCCGTCCACGCGGGGAGCGGGAGAGGACGAGGCGGGAGGCAGGGGGGACGGGGCGTCGCCGCCGGAGGGGCCGACGAGGGTGCCGGGGCGGGCAGCAGGGCTCCGGCGAGGGGCGCCGCGGCAGGGGCGGCGCAGTCGCCCATCCTCCTAGAAGGCACTGGACCCAATCTGCACAATAATATTCTCACCAAAACCAGCATTACTAGAAAATATTCTGGCTTGCCTTATACTCCAAGATGACAATGTACACCTATGTATAGGCCTACGAGGCTCAAGCAATACAACAACTATTTCATCAATCCTCTCTCTCCCTTCTAATAGACGTAAACTCAAATATTCGCCTAGAGAGTTTTGAATTGACTACTCATGATTCAAGTCGTGGCACCACCACTGATGCTGTGTCTCCGGGAGCTCGAGACCGACCTAGAGACGAGGAGGTAGATGGTTTGTGTCATTGTGTGGGCTAGAGAGGCCTGGTGCCTCATCGGGGTAAACGCGTCGACGCGCAATTAGCAAATGTATGTATAAATGGATCGGTTAGGCAATGGCATATGCCTTGAAAGTTCAAGGAGAACGGAAACGTGCACGTTTTCCATTTGTGACATAATTGTGTCAAGTCAAGTCGGCATATAAGATATCAAGTGTGGCGGTACGCGGCTCTTTTTCCGCCCTTAAATTCCTTGCTCCCCCACACGGTGGTCCTTAATTAATTTCGCGATATGATACATCGATGGATGGATGGATGGATCACAGACATCCAAATTAAGCCGCGAGTCCTCTTCTCTCCGCAGTGGATCAATCTGTGCGTATGTGCGTAGATAAAGCTCGAATAGTGTTTCGTACCGCATGCACGTGGGATTATAAATCGGGAAATAGCGACTGCACCAGGAATGGCTCGTGCTAGCTACATGGTGTGGTGGCAATTGGACGAGCCATGTAAGTGACGTGGAACGGCAAATGACCACAAGACGCAGGGAACATGTACGACTTTTATTTTTGGGAAACACTGACTTATACCTCCCTTCGATTATTACAAGAAAAGTCGCCTTGGATTATTCATAGAGAGCCAAGCCAACCTTCTGAGTGATTCGCTAGCCGAGCGCTCGGCTTGCGCTTCGCGGCAGAAGTTGACTCTTCGTGCTGCATCACATAATCCCGTCTCAACCTGGTTGCTGCTATTTTGGAGGATTCAGCATTTGCATCGTGGTGTGTGTGTATGAAATGAGATGTTACTATTGGGTGCGCGTACTCCAGTGAAGCACTCATAGAACGTGACAAAGTTCACCACGCAAAGGAAGAACCGTATCCCATGATAAGTGTGTGTGTCCGAAATGAGATGTTACGATTGGGTACGCGTACTCGGATGAAGTATTCGCAGAACATGACAAAGTTCACCACGTAGAGGATGGAGTTGCGGTTCAGGTTGTGCAAGTCCAGCCCGTAGAAGAACCGTAGCCCCCGAAGGAAGTTGTGCACAGGTTGCCACAGGCCACGAACGATGGTGGTGGTGGAGAAAAGTGGCTCATTAGAGCGATGCCCCGGTGTCCGGAACGATGTGCCGCGACATGAACATCATAGGTGGAAGGAGTCTCTCCACCTAAAGGACGTCGAGGTCGTGCATGGTGGTGTTGAAAACCATGAAATCCACGAGGTCTTAGGTCTCCCATGAAATTGTCTCCACTTTAGAACAACTCTAGCAGACCTCGCAAAAGGCCCCGATCCGTAAAATAACCACCAAAATACGGGTCGGCGCGGAAAATTCCGCCCGAACAGACCCCGTAAATGCGGTCGGCCCGCAAAATGTGCTCTACATATAGCGGGAGCGGTTGGTGGGGAGGACATTTCAGCCCGCGCTTTTCCCCACCAACCACCTCCCCTCTCCCCATCGCCCCGCCGCCTCACCGCCGCCAAAGATTCTGGCGATAGTAGCCGGTGGGAGCACGCCAAAAAGCCGCCACACGCACGAGGTTGCCCTCCACCCCCTTCCCTCTTTCTTCTCCTGCGTCGGGCCGAGAGCAGCGGATCTGCGGCCCTTCATCGCGGGCAGCCGGATTTGGCTTTCCCGGCCGCCGCCGGCTGCGCCAAGCGATGGAGTGGTCGGGGAGCACCTCGCTCATTCCCGGCAAAGGCGCATCTCCGCATGCAGGTGCGGGTTTGGCCTGTCGCCGCCGCCGCCGGTTTACCGGCATGGATTCGGTCGGCCGTCCGTCGGGCTCGGCCCTCGCGCAGAAGCTCTGTGGCTCGCCGATGCCGCTCATACAGTGCGACGATTGCACGAGGACAGTGCCACGGCTGACTTCGGGCTCTCCGAAGCACCCCGGATGGGTGTACTTCAAATGCGAAAACGACGGGGTACGTGTTGTTCTCATTTGGCTCATTTCGGATAGCTCATTATGTTAGCTCATTTCGAACATCATCATGTGTGTAGGAAGATGGATGCTCATTTTGGTTTTGAGAAGGCGAATACATTGATTTATTGATAGAAAGAAAAATGATAGACGTTCGTGCACTCCTTAGTGCAATTGAAGGCAATGAAACGCATGCATGTGCAACTAGAGGGGAAGCAACGTCTACTTCTTTCTTAGAACCAAAGAAGAAGAATGAAGAATGCAAGATCAAGAATCTGCAGATCAACAATGAGTGCATGGAGAAGACATTTCGTGGGAGCAGTTATGGAAGTTGAAAATCTTCTAAAATGCATACTTGTGGTTCTCGTTTTCTTTGGTCTTGCTATTCTAGCAAAGATTTGGTGATGTCCTATGTATGCAATGTGGTTGAAAATGCAAAGAAATACAAATTGAGATGCAAATTTACATTTTGCGGGCCGGGTTGGAACGGCCGCAGAGGCAGACCCCGCAAAGCCGACCCGTAAAACAGGATACGGGTCGGCTTTGCGGGGTCTGCCTCTGCGGCCGTTCACGCCGGCCTGCAAAACAGTTTTTCCGCGAACTACAAACGTGAAATACGGGTCGGCGGGATGCGGGGTCTGCTAGAGATGCTCTTATAGCCCTAAAGTCAAACCTCCTTGATGTTGCACTCATCTCCCCCTTGCCCTTGTTGCGCATCCAAGTAGAGTGAGATGCGGTGGTGGCAGAGAGAGGACCATGATGTGGTTAAAGTTTGAAAAATGAATTTGAATAGGCTATGATGACATAGGTTGCTTAGGAAGTGAAGACGACATCGAGGACGCACCTGGCATATAAAACTAATGAATCTGTAGTTGTTTCTCACATATATGACCTAACTACATAATAAAGAACTAAAATGGGTTCTTTTTCACCTATTTTTAGCCTTTTATAATGTACATGTACTTCATAGTTGTTTCTCACATATATGACCTAACTA
>NC_041387.1:167904694-167921530 GCF_002162155.2 Triticum dicoccoides | reverse complement strand
CTTTTTGTATGTACATGTACTTCAAATTTGATTTATTTCCATCATATTGCTAGAAATGCATTAAATCCCCTTAATACATCATAGTAAATCCAAGAAAGTCTCAAATTTGAACATGACAGTTGGACGGGTGTATCTATTACAAATATGCTCTATATGCTATAATAAATGTATTATTATTTTTCCATGTTCATAATTAAGGTTATATTTCTGTGATATAATTGCATTTGTTCTTGAATATGAGATCCAGAGGAAAGCATTGTTACATGTGTGGAAACATAAACACCAGTATGATCCCTGGTCATGCCTCTGAGACTAGCTCATGTATTGATGATGATCTTTTTTCCTGATCCTGAGCACTGTTATAGTAAAAAGATACTATCAGTAATGAGAACACATTGTTATCGAACTCCAGTTAGAGGAGAACCGGGAACGGGGAGCTCTCCCCTTTTTTCGCCCGACTCTTTGATCTTAAACTTAAGAATGCTAGTTTTAAGAACGAGTGGTTGCCCTTCTCCGACCCTTACTGCCCGACCGGAGAGCGAACGGCTAACAATGGTGTTTGATAGACTCGACTTATGAATTACTGGGAGATCACATCTTTATTATATTGTCGGTATTTTCATATAAAATGTTGATGCTTGCTTAGTTCCTTAGACCATGAGAATATCATATGCCAACATACCAGATGGTTACTTTGGGGTTATCAAATGTCACTCTATAACTGGGTGACAATAAAAGTAGCTTACGGGTATATCACAAATGTATGCCTCGATATCAATATTTGAATAATGGGATTTGCTCCTCTGACGATGGAAAGATACTCTTTGGGACCACTCGGTGTTATGGTATCATTATCATCTGGTCAGACACTTGTGACGGAGATCACAGGGATACTGGAATGCAAATATGAAAACGAGTAAAGAGAACAAAACCAGTAAGCAGGGTAGCATGTATAGTGATCGATACCGATAATATCTCGCCTTGGGTTTTGTAACATATCATGAAGCAAACGGATGGTACTCAAGAACAAAAGGTTCTCTCGGAAACTTTGTGAATAAGCATGAGTTAACAAGGGTGTCTAGATCCCACTATTAACTATTGACCAAAAAGTGTTCCGGGTCATGTTCGCTTATTTCTGAACATGTAGGGTCACATGCCTAACAGCTAGTTATTATGATAACTAGAGGAAGGATAGAATGAGCGATGAAAGTGTTCTGAATAGTGTCGGAAGGGTTTCGGGAATTCCAAAAAGGTATGACATGTCCAAAAGTTTTGAATATTTACATGGAGAGTTTTCGGGAGGTTTCAGAATATTTTTTGGGAGAGAAGTCGCTCTTGGTCCGAACCAAGAGGGCGGTCCCTAGTGGGATAAAAGGCCCAAAAGGGGTCGCCCCCTTTATATGGAGGGGGTGGGAAAAATTGGGAGGAGGAGGAGTCTCTACCTAGTTGGGCCAAACTAGGTGGAGGACCCCTCCTTGTAGTCGGTTTCCCCCTTGGCTCCTCTCGGAGAAACCGTAAGTGTTTCGGAGATACCCAAAGGTGTTTTGGAGAAAACCAGATTAAAACGGGAAGCAGGAGAAATATTGGAGGACCCTAACTAGTATCCGAAAAATATGAGATGGTACTGGAAGTGTCCGGAACCTTCTAGAATTTTCAATAGGGAGCCAAAGGGGGATGCCACTTGGCTTGGCCCAAGTGGGCACGCCCACATGGGCATTTAGGCCCATTATTGGGGGTGCCGCCATATTTGCTTGGGGGGGCTAGGTGTGGCTATGGTTGGAAGGGGGCACACCCCTTGGGTGGACGCCGGACCTAGATGGGGGCGCAGCCCTTGGGGCTGCCCCCTCTCCCAAGGCGCCTCCCCTTCCCCTCCACCTATATGTAGTGGAGGGGGTAGCACCTCATTTGCATAGAATTTTCAATATGTGGTTGCATCCTCTCTCTCTCTCTCTCTCTCATTCTTACACCAAAATTGTTCCCCCAGAGGGCTGCTCCTCCCTCCTCTTCTACTCTGGCATCATCTAGCTCTAGGCGGTGAAGCGCCGCTGGATCACTGGTGTTGAACGTGTGCAACCCGCAGAGGGGTCATACGTTCGATTCTTGTTCGAGGGAATTCAAAAACGATCTTCACTAACTCTTCTTTCGCTGCAATTTGAGGTAGGTAACGATCAGATCTAATCTTGTATGCATCTTCATAGTGATCCTGGAACTTGATTAGTAGGATGAATTGTTTTCCTATTATGTTTCCCAACACCAGAGTGCCATCATTTTCCATTGTTCTCACGGACGAGAGGGTGCACGAGGAATACCACCACCATAGACAAAGAGCTCCAATCAACTGAGACCATCCATGATGCCTCATGGCTATTAGTGTGGTCAAAAGGAAGCGATCAACCGAGTCCATACCCGGACATAGAGGCACATGCATCTGAGGCTACAACACAACAACGGCTCCGTGAAGCCGAAGGACATCAAGTAGCCGAGTCCACACCCAAATCGCTTCACTATACACATCAATCACCAAGTTCACACAAGGTAAACTCGATCACCACCGGCACAAATAGAGAAGAATAGAAATCACACCACCACAAACAAGCCACTTGTCCATGGTTGATGTCAGTTAACCGACAAATAGAGCAGCTCCATATCGATGCCTCCAAGGAGGGGAGTGACGCTCGAAGCACCACCATCAATGCATCTGGATGAATTTGTGGCTTCCCCAAAGACATGCGACAAGGAGGAAGTGTCGCAGCTCCATCGAACAATGCCTCCATGGAGGTGAGTAGTATCCAAAGGCGACACCATTGTCAGTTCTAACACGGAACTTGAAATCACAAGTGCTCCCTGGGTGATTTTGGTAATTAATGTCAACATATCTCTTGTTGGACTAATACTTTTACCTAGCATGTTTCAGATAAAGTTCAACAATGAAGTGGCATGGACTAGAGAATGTGGAAACCCCTTCAAGATGCAGAGGACAAAGGATCGGCTAAAGCTTCAAGAACAACACTCTACATTTTCTATTTTAGTGATCCAAGATCACATTGAGTCTATAGGAAAAGCCAATACTATCAAGAGGGGATGAGGTGTTGCTTAATGGCTTGCTTGCTCAAAGTGCTTAGTGATATGCTCCAAAGCCCTCAACTACCTTCTCACATCCACATATGACCTAAACCAAAAGTCCAACTTGGCCCCACCGATTCTTTCCATCCGGTGCCACCGAGTTCAGATGTCATAGCCACTGCCACAAACCCTAGGCAAATTGGTCTCACCGATAGGGATCTTGGTCTCACCGAGATGGGATTGTAATCTCTCTGTGTATGTCCATTACCAAAATCGGTCTCACCGAGTTTGAGTAATCGGTCCCACCGAGATTGCAATGTAAACTCTCTATTTCCCTTTTGTAACATTTCGGTCTCACCGAGATGAGCGAATCGGTCCCGCCAAGTTAACCTGACCAACTCTCTGGTTAGCTTATTACCAAAATCGGTCTCATCGAGTTTGTGTAATCGGTCTCACCGAGATTATGTTATGCCCTAACCCTAACCATATCGGTCCTACCAAGTTGCATGTCGGTCCCACCGAAAATCCTAACGGTCACTAGATTTGCTGAATCGGTCCGACCGAGTTTCTCAATTCGGTCCCACCGAGATTGGCAATTTGTGTGTAACGGTTAGATTTTATGTGGAGGCTATATATACCCCTCCACCTCCTCTTCATTCGTGGAGAGAGCCATCAGAACGAACCTACACTTCCAACTTACATTTTCTGAGAGAGAACCACCTACACTTGTGTTGAGGCCAAGATATTCCATTCCTACCATATGAATCTTGATCTCTAGCCTTCCCCAAGTTGCTTTCCACTCAAATCTTCTTTCCACCAAATCCAAATCATGTGAGAGAGAGTTGAGTGTTGGGGAGACTATGATTTGAAGCACAAGAGCAAGGAGTTCATCATCAACACACCATTTGTTACTTCTTGTAGAGTGGTGTCTCCTAGATTGGCTAGGTGTCACTTGGGAGCCTCCGACAAGATTGTGGAGTTGAACCAAGGAGTTTGTAAGGGCAAGGAGATCGCCTACTTCGTGAAGATCTACCGCTAGTGAGGCAAGTCCTTCATGGGCGACGGCCATGGTAGGATAGACAAGGTTGCTTCTTCGTGGACCCTTCGTGGGTGGAGCCCTCTGTGGACTCGTGCAGCCGTTACCCTTCGTGGGTTGAAGTCTCCATCAACGTGGATGTACGATAGCACCACCTATCGGAACCACGACAAAAACATCCGTGTCTCCAATTGCATCTGCACACTCCAATCCCATCCCTTTACATTCTTGCAAGTTGCATGCTTTACTTTGCGCTGCTCATATACTCTTTGCATGCTTGCTTGCTATGTATTGTGATTGTTAAACTTGTGCCAAAACTCCACTTAAACTTAAAGAAATTAAAAACTGCAACTTTTGGCACTTGATGTCTAATCACCCCCCCCCCCCTCTAGACACCTCTTCTCGATCCTTTCAATTGGTATCAGAGCTTTGGTCTCCATTGCTTTGGTTTAATCACCATTGGAGGAAGATGGATGAGTCTACTTTGGGGAGTCTTAGACATAGAGTGCCTATACTTGATGGAGAGTATTTTCATGAGTGGAAAAATGAGATGCTTGTGATTTTCAATCAATATCATTTGAACAAGTACATTGCTAGCCCTTGTGCACCTCATGTTGATCCTATGCATCTCACCCTTGATGAGTCAATTGACATGATCAGAAATCTTAGAACTGTTAATCTTATCACTAGAGGCTTGCCTAGAAACTTGATTGGAAACTTGCCTACTCTTGAGTGTGCCTACACTATATGGAAATTTCTTGAGGAACGATTTCCGAATTATTCCTTGAAGAATCTAGATGAAATTCTCCATAAGTCTATTGCCTTGAGTAAGATGAATTCCAATGATCCTATGTTTGGTGATTGTCTATTTGAGCTTACAAATCTTATGCGTGCCAAAGGAAACGTTGGAATCATTAGCGATATTATTTCCGGAGCTACTAGAATTCATAAAGGAGATCATTGTCAAACTCACTCTAACGAATCACCCTCTCTAGGAATTGATCCACCACATGACGATGTTGAACATGGATACTATGATGAGGATGATGAGGATGATGATAGTGACTTTGATCTTGATGATGCAATGAGAAATTTTGGTCTTATGGCAAATCTTCGGGGGTATATGGCAGGAGGAAAGGAATGGGTTCTTGATAGTGGGTGTACCAATCACATAACTGGAGATAAAGATATGTTTCATGAGCTTGCTGAAAATGATGGTCCTCGAAAGTATGTCACTTTCGGTGACAACTCAATGGGTAAGGTGGTTGGCCTCGGTAAGGTGGCCATCTCACATGATAGCTCCATTCAAAATGTTATGCTCGTTGAATCTTGGCTACAACCTACTTTCAGTATCTAGACTTGCTAATTTCGGTTTCAATGTCCTATTTACTGAAGTAGATTGCCAAGTGTTTCGTAGAGATAATCATAAAATGGTCTTTACCGGTATACGTAGAGGTGATCTTTACATTGTTGATTTCACTAAAAAGGCTCAACCTAGAACTTGCTTTATTGCTAAATCTTCTAAAGGTGTGTTATGGCATAGACGATTAGGTCATGTTGGCATGCAAAACCTTGACAAGCTTATTAAAGGAAATCATATCCTTGTCATTAACGATGTCATATTTGATAAGGATAGACTTTGCAGCGCTTGTCAAGCAGGTAAACAGGTTGGAGGATGGCATCCCGTGAAGAACATCATGACCACAAGGAGGCCACTCGATCTACTTCACATGGATCTTTTTGGTCCCAACGCCTACAAAAGTCTCGGTGGAAATTCTTTTAGTCTAGTTATAGTTGATGATTTTTTAAGATTTACATGGGTGTTCTTTCTAGATGATAAATCGCATGTCCAAAAGATCTTCAAAAACTTCGCTAGGAAGGCCCAAAATCAATTTGAAGTGAAGATTAATAAGGTTCGTAGCGACAACAGAACGGAGTTCAAGAACGCAAAGGTGGACACCTTTCTTGATGAAGAAGGGATTTCACATGAGTTCTCGGCTACGTACACACCTCAACAAAATGGAGTTGTTGAGAGGAAGAACCGGATGCTCATCGAAATGGCAAGAATGATGCTTGATGAGTACAAGACGTCGAAGCACTTTTGGGCAGAAGCGGTTGAGACAGCTTGTCACGTGACAAATTGCTTGTATCTTCACAAGCTACTCGGCAAGACGGCATACGATCTCCTCACCGGTAACAAACCCCAAGTTGGATATTTTCGAGTATTCGGCTCAAAGTGCTACATTCTTGATAAGCATCGTCGTCCTAAATTTGCTCCTAAGTCTCATGAAGGTTTCCTACTTGGTTATGGCTCAAACTCTCACACTTACCGTGTCTACAATAATTTCACCCGAAAGGTTGAAGAGACGGTAGATGTGAAGTTTGATGAATCTAACGGCTCGCAAGTAGAGCAATTGCCAATTGATGTAGGAGACAAAGACCACTCGGAAGCAATCCAAGGTTTGTCTATTGGCAAGATTCATCCAACGGAGGTGAAGGAGAGTACCTCGTCCGTCCAAGTGGAAGCTTCTACCTCACGACAAGGTGAACCAAGAGTTGATACGGAAGCATCCACAAGTGGGACACACCAAGATGAAGAAAACGAGGAAGTACACCAAGAACATCAACAACCTCCTTCTCCACCACGACAAGAGAACGACAACGCCAACAATGAAGAAGGCCAAGAAGAAGAACAAGATGAAGAAGATGTTCAATCAAGACCCAAGCAAAAGCTTTCACGAGTTCGAGCAAGAATTGCTAAAGACCATCCCGTCGAGCAAATCTACAATGATATCCAAACGAGGAGAATCACTCGCTCAAAAACTCGATTAGCTAACTTTTGTGAACACTATTCATTCATCTCTAGCATTGAACCTATGAAGGTTGAAGAAGCATTGGAAGATCCAGATTGGATAAACGCCATGCATGAAGAGCTACACAACTTTGAGAGAAATCAAGTTTGGACATTAGTTGAGAAGCCCGACAACAACCACAACACCATCGGTACCAAATGGGTGTTTCGCAACAAGCAAGATGAAGATGGACAAGTAGTTTGCAACAAAGCACGTCTCGTCGCCCAAGGCTACACACAAGTCGAAGGTATGGACTATGGTGAGACATATGCTCCCGTTGCTAGACTTGAGTCCATTCGCATCTTACTTGCCTATGTTAATCACCATGATATCACCTTATACCAAATGGACATTAAAAGTGCCTTTTTAAATGGTGAAATAGAGGAGGAAGTCTATGTTAAGCAACCTCCCGGTTTTGTCAATCCTAAGAAACCTAATCATGTTTACAAACTTCACAAAGCTCTTTATGGACTTAAACAAGCTCCTAGAGCATGGTATAAATGCTTGACCAAGTTCCTTATTGAAAAAGGCTTTGAAATTGGTAAAATAGATTCTACTCTTTTTACTAAAAGGGTTAATGGAGAATTATTTGTATGCCAAATTTATGTCGATGATATTATATTTGGATCAACTAACCCTCATTTTAGTGAAAAGTTTGGAAAGCTAATGTCGGAGAAGTTTGAGATGTCTATGATGAGTGAACTCAAATTCTTTCTTGGTTTGCAAATCAAGCAAACTAAGGAATGTACCTTTGTTTCTCAAACGAAGTACACCAAGGACTTATTCAAGAAGTTCAATATGCAAGAATGCAAAGGTATGACTACACCCATGCCTACTAGTGGACATCTTGATTTGACCAAAGATGGTGAACCGGTCGATCAAAAGGTTTATCGCTCTATGATTGGTTCATTGTTATATCTATGTGCTTCATGTCTCGATATTATGCTAAGTGTGTGCATGTGTGCACGATATCAAGTTGCTCCTAAAGAATGTCATCTTAAGGCCGTGAAAAGGATAGTGAGATACTTAATTCATACACCAAACTTTGGCATTTGGTATCCAAAGAGGGCCTCTTTTGATCTTGTTGGCTACTCCGACTCGCACTATGTCGGTGACAAGGTTGATAGAAAGTCCACTTCGGGTACTTGTCAATTTCTTGGTAGATCTCTTGTATCTTGGTCTTCCAAGAAACAAAATTCGGTGTCCTTATCCACTGCCGAAGCGGAATACATTGCCGCTGGTTCATGTTGTGCTCAATTACTTCGGATGACCCAAACTCTTAAAGATTATGGGATATATGTGAAACATGTTCCATTACTTTGTGACAATGAAAGTGCTATCAAGATTGCTCACAATCCCGTGCAACATTCTTGAACTAAGCATATTGAAGTTCGTCATCATTTCATTCGAGATCATGTTGCCAAAGGGGACATTAATCTTAAGCATGTTCGCACCGAAAAACAATTAGTGAATATTTTCACTAAACCACTTGATGAGAAAGTATTTTGCAGGTTGAGAGGTGAATTGAACATCATTGATGCTTCAAACTTGGAGTAGGAACTCTATTTGATACATGCAAGACATGAGCCTATGACTAATCCTTGATATTTCTCTTATGATGATAATCTTATGTCTTGGATATATTTGCACCATGCATGTTATCTAACCCTTATAGGTACTTAGATGAATCTAATTCTATGAGATTGCAACTCACTCACATCTTGAGCAATCTCTACATCACCAAGTCTCTACACAATGGTGGATGAAGACAAGGAAGCACGAAACCATTCACACATATCCTTTGACAAATTCTATGTTGAGTTTCATGATTGTCATTTTGGATACACAAGTGCTCTTCCTTGCAAACTAACCCATGTAGGTATATGAACTCAAATTCCAAAGTGGTGCTCCCAACTCTTGATGAGCTACATCAACCTTGAGCAACCCACACAAGTTCAACTACATGATCACGATTAGCACCACCACCCAAGGTATGTTATTCCATCTTAGAGAAGCTTTACTCCAAGACATGAGTCAAAGCACCTCAATAAGATGAGAATACATCAAATGCTTAAACGAAAAATGGTAACCCCATTTTGAGCTTAAACGATGAGTATGACCTATGATCAAGTGATCTCACTTGACTCCTAAGTCAACATACTCTAACATAGGTGACTTTGTCGCCGACCAATTCTAGATGAAGTTCTCTTGTGTTCTTTTCTGTGCTCTTGCATTTGTCTCATGCATATTTGTTTCCCCTTTCAAAAAAAACTTCATCTAGATTTCCTTTCTTTTCTATTTGTTCTGCATTCCCTGCATCCAATTCATTGCAAATCTTTCAGTTAATTCCTTGCAAATCCTTGTGAGCTCTTACTTGTCTAGAGAGCTGAGGTGACAAGTGTTTTCTCTGTGATGAACTCGGTCACACCGGTCTGTTGTTTTCGGTTCAACCGAATCCTTTTGGTGCAACCGAAGCATAATACTCGGTGCCACCGATTTCACTACAGGAAAGACATTTTGCCACTTGATCCATTACTTTTGATCCAGCTCCACTCAATGAATCTTGTCCTCTACCATCATCACATTTAACTTGTTGCTTTATTCTGTGACTCAAGGACCAAACCCAATCATGACAAATTCTAAAAGACCCTTCTTGGAAATTGATGTCAAAGGGGGAGAGAGAGATCACATCAAAGCTTAATCATATCTCAAGGGGGAGAGAATACTCAAGGAGAGAGTAATCTTCAAGGATCCCAGATGCTTGGCGTTCAAGAGGAGAGATATTACATGTCTTCTAGAGGGGAAAGACATGTTCATATGTGCTTATTTGCATTAGCTCTGTTCATTTGTTTCTTTGAGCTCTAAGTTTCTGTTCCCTATCTTCTCCCAGTATCCCATGCTAGATTCAGGGGGAGCAAGACATCTAAGGGAAAGAAATTCTTTGAATTCTTTGCACATCTTTACCTTTGGGGTCATGTCTATATCCAATGTGGTACTTAGTACTCACTCTCTACATGACATCCCAGTCTTGGTACTCTTGTGGTTTCTTTTGTTTGCTCTGGCTAGTAGGTGCATCTGTGTTATCTAACCTTGTTTACGCAGGTTCATTCCATCCTAAGCCAACTCAAGACCACAAGGCAAGTATATGCATCAAAGTCATGTGTATGAGGAATTATTGCTGATGTACATATTGTTTGCAAGAAGGACTCATAAGCATGAAGGTACATTTCCCACATTCACATCTTTTGCTCTGATGCATATAGCCAAGATACATGTAACATATTGCCTACTCTGTCATGGTTATGCACTCACATGCTTCTATATTCCATATTCACATGATTGCATACATGTAGGGGGAGCCTATGCATGTTACATGTCTGTCCAAAGCTTTACTTGTTATTCTCTATATCTTTATCTAAAGATTTGATGTATGTTGTCATCAATTACCAAAAGGGGGAAGATTGAAAGCACAAGTGATCCCTGGGTGATTTTGGTAATTAATGTCAACATATCTCTTGTTGGACTAATACTTTTACCTACCATGTTTCAGATAAAGTTCAACAATGAAGTGGCATGGACTAGAGGATGTGGAACCCCTTCAAGATGCAGAGGACAAAGGATTAGCTCAAGCTTCAAGAACAAGACTCTACATTTTCTATTTTAGTGATCCAAGATCACATTGAGTCTATAGGAAAAGCCAATACTATCAAGAGGGGATGATGTGTTGCTTAATGGCTTGCTTGCTCAAAGTGCTTAGTGATATGCTCCAAAGCCCTCAACTACCTTCTCACATCCACATATGACCTAAACCAAAAGTCCAACTTGGCCCCACCGATTCTTTCCATCCGGCGCCACCGAGTTCAGATGTCATAGCCACTGCCACAAACCCTAGGCAAATTGGTCTCACTGATAGGGGTCTCGGTCTCACCGAGATGGGATTGTAATCTCTCTGTGTATGTCCATTACCAAAATCGGTCTCACCGAGTTTGAGTAATCGGTCCCACCGAGATTGCAATGTAAACTCTCTGTTTCCCTTTAGTAACATTTCGGTCTCACCGAGATGAGCGAATCGGTCCCACCGAATTAACGTGACCAATTCTCTGGTTAGCTTATTACCAAAATCGGTCTCACCGAGTTTGTGTAATCGGTCTCATCGAGATTACGTTATGCCCTAACCCTAACCATATCGGTCCTACCGAGTTGCATGTCGGTCCCACCGAAAATCCTAACGGTCACTAGATTTGATGAATCGGTCCGACCGAGTTTCTCAATCCGGTCCCACCGAGATTGGCAAGTTGTGTGTAACGGTTAGATTTTGTGTGGAGGCTATATATACCCCTCCACCTCCTCTTCATTCATGGAGAGAGCCATCAGAACGAACCTACACTTCCAACTTACATTTTCAGAGAGAGAACCACCTACACTTGTGTTGAGGCCAAGATATTCCATTCCTACCATATGAATCTTGATCTCTAGCCTTTCCCAAGTTGCTTTCCACTCAAATCTTCTTTCCACCAAATCCAAATCATGTGAGAGAGAGTTGAGTGTTGGGGAGACTATCATTTGAAGCACAAGAGCAAGGAGTTCATCATCAACACACCATTTGTTACTTCTTGGAGAGTGGTGACTCCTAGATTGGCTAGGTGTCACTTGGGAGCCTCCGACAAGATTGTGGAGTTGAACCAAGGAGTTTGTAAGCGCAAGGAGATCGCCTATTTCGTGAAGATCTACCGCTAGTGAGGCAAGTCCTTCGTGGGCGACGGCCATGGTGGGATAGACAAGGTTGCTTCTTTGTGGACCCTTCGTGGGTGGAGCCCTCCATGGACTCGCGCAGCCGTTACCCTTCGTGGGTTGAAGTCTCCATCAACGTGGATGTACGATAGCACCACCTATCGTAACCACGACAAAAACATCGGTGTCTCCAATTGTGTTTGCACACTCCAATCCCATCCCTTTACATTCTTGCAAGTTGCATGCTTTACTTTGCGCTGCTCATATACTCTTTGCATGCTTGCTTGCTATGTATTGTGATTGTTAAACTTGTGCCAAAACTCCACTTAAACTTAAAGAAATTAAAAACTGCAACTTTTGGCACTTAGTGTCTAATCACCCCCCCCCTCTAGACACCTCTTCTCAATCCTTTCAGAACTCGAACGGAGCATTCACATGGATTGCCACACATAACCACCACCCGTGCCCAAATCTCCACAAGCATCACTGACACCGCCGACCTCTAGAATACCGAGCATCGCAAGTAGCGGAACCACCACCATAACAACATGTCGCATTCCCGCCAACCACATGCGTCCGACGAGCATCGCAGTCACCAACCAAGCTGGACGCCTGGGCCCAGATCCACCAAACGTTGAGCCGCCCCATAGCTTGACACGCCGCCATGACCCACTAGAGCCTCCGCTCCGAATCCATGTGCTACAGCAACGCCCACCACCACTCTGGCGAGTAGTCATCCCTGCGAGCATAGCAGGCCTCCGTCATGACCAACGAATGTGGGCACCAGAGCCCAAATCCCTCATGCGTTGGACCACCCCATGATTCGCCGCGCTCGACCTCCCCATCGTGCAGGCGAGCAGGTCCGCCACCGGCACCTCCACCCGAGGCCGTTGTCCTGACTTCTGTCATCGCACCCCAAGCAATCCACGCCGGCCAGGGACGAAGCATCACGCTACGAGAAGCTCCCCCTGTCGCTACTATCCACCGATATGGGCTTGGCCTATCGACCTCCTCCAGCAGCGGACGGGCTAGAGAATGAGGTGGGGATGGCATGGGGCGGCGGCGGCTACGGTTAGCCCGTGCCACCCCCTAGAGAGCGACTCGGGTATTTTTTAAGCAAGATAAAAATGTTGAGTTTTGTAAACTCTCATACAGGAGTAGCTAGCCTGCACTAGTTATTTTAATATATATTTTTGCGGGAATTGTTTTATTTTGGCGGGGAAGAGTCAAAAATCCATAGCTGGACACGAGCGCACATGTTTCTGGATGAACAGTAAATTCAAAAAATTCTGAATTTTTTATACATTGAAAATGAACAAGTTTTCTGTGGGCGTGCAAAGTTTCATGGCAATGTGACATAGAAGGAGCTCGGGGCGGAAAAAACAAATTCAGTGCTTCAAAGTCAAAAGTTCTGAACCTTTCTCAAAACTCCGTTTTTTTGTTAGAGCTCCTATGATGTCATATCGCCATAAAAATTTTCATACTTATGCATCTTTCGTGCCAATTTTTTAATTTATTATTATTATTGTCTATTTCTTTTGATTTCTGCTGTTCATCACCAGGAGAAGATGCTTCCCAGAACCAAAACGCCATCCTTGGGAAGAGTTACTTAGTTAAGCTGACCTGACCTCCACTGGAGCAGTGCAACATCAGGACTGCTGTGCATTTGCAGTTTGCTAGAGTAATGGAAGGCTCAAGATCTACAGGGAGCTGTATTTAAGTACCTAATCAGAGGTGATTGATTTTATTGCAACCCACACAAGAATTAGTGGTGAATGCATAGGTTGGTAGCATCAGATTGTGTTTCTTGCGTTTACTATTTTTTAATAAGAGATGTGTGGCTCAGATGTTGGCACATTGCTGCCGGTGTTGTCTCACACTGTACCTGTTGAGATGGGTCTTGCAAATAGTATGGACAAAGGTGGACCTACCTGCGTGCGAAATGTGTATGACCTCCACAATATTAATACTGTGGTTTATTTGTTGACCGGATAGATAAGATGATCAACAATGCTATGTGATGGAGTATCAATCTATCTTTTAAGGAACACGCGATACACGCATACACTCACAAACATGCATCCATATGAATGAATGTACACACACCTATTCCTATGAGCAAATTGAAGAGGTTCGATTGGCAAAAAAATTATTGGGCAAAGTCATCACAGCCCACAAGCATCTCACCGAACGAACATCCCCGAAAAGTCTAAAAAATTCAAAAAAATGTGAGCAAACATGCCAGGCCTAAGACTTGATTGATCTAGTTTCACCACAAGGAACCAAACCATGAAGTGCCATGTATGTTTTCTAGTTAATAACATTAGGCATCACTTATTTATTTTTCAAGTGAATAGTTTGGTTTTATTGATTATTCAAACAAAGTAGTCAGATACACCAAAATAAGCACGGACAATAAAAATCCATGATATAAAAGTAAAAAAGTTACATCAAGCCGTCTCTAATTTCACTTTTTGTAACTCGAGTTTTCTCCATGCTCAATAATCTGACAAAAAAGCAAACTAAAAGAGCACTCTAAACTTCAAAATGTGGTTCCTCCACCTCTCGATGCCAAAAGACCTGCAATCGACTGGAATCCTATCTGCCAGCGGCAAGGGTTTTTGTCAAGCACGAACAACCTGATCGAATGAGTTCGGTCGATCAGCCGCCACTGGTTTTATTTTATTTTATTGCTTTATGACAAACATGAATAAATTGTTAAAAATGAACATGATATCACCGGTTGTTTTACTGTCTTCTGTACGAAAAAGGTTCGAGAATGGTGATTTCCTTATTGAAACTAGTAGGGAATTCCAAGATTTATTATGGGTTCATCGCTATGCGTGATTTGTGCATGTTATTGCGGAACGAAATGGCTGGATGAATCAAGCTGGATGAGCCATCTGCCATCGGCCTCTTGCACGCAATGCAAATGCCGGAGCCTTTAAATTTCACACAGTAGGCAGTACACCTCTGGCTATATGGCTATCCCGTCCACCCTTTAAGGCGTGGGCCAGGTGGATCGATGGGTTCCTATATCATTCATGTGATGCTGTTGATGGAAAGAGAAAGCGTATGTACCACAGACCGATCAGCAGCTAGCGAGAAAGTGAAAATCACAGTAGCGAGCGTCACAGGTGTACGTACGCAGACGGCAACAAGTGAAAAGGAGCTCACTCACTCACTCCCATTCAGCTCCAAGCTCCTTGCTATATATACGCACGACACGCTTGAGACAGTGCACGGCCAGAAACAGACGAGATCAAATCAAGCTGGAGCCAGAGAGCTAGGGAGAGAGAGAAAGTGATCCAACAGTAGTGATGGGGAGGCCGCCGTGCTGCGACAAGTTGGGCGTGAAGAAGGGTCCGTGGACGCCGGAGGAGGACATCATCCTGGTCTCCTACATCCAGGAGCACGGCCCCGGCAACTGGCGGTCTGTGCCGGTGAGCACCGGCCTCATGCGCTGCAGCAAGAGCTGCCGCCTCCGCTGGACCAACTACCTCCGCCCCGGCATCAAGCGCGGCAACTTCACAAGCCACGAGGAAGGCGTCATCGTCCACCTCCAGTCACTCCTCGGCAACAGGTATACCTTTTCTAAAAAACAGGTATACTTACCACTGATGATCAAATCAATGGGGGGCCGGGGCAGTGGCGTGGCGTCCATGGCGATCGATTTAGCTAACAATTCCATCTCTTGCTTTGAATGTAGATGGGCAGCGATCGCGTCCTACCTGCCGCGGAGGACGGACAACGACATCAAGAACTACTGGAACACGCACCTCAAGAAGAAGCTCAGGAAGCAGCAAGCCATGGGAGCCATCTTCGGGCCGCCGGCGGCATCCTCCCCCGGCACAGCAGGCGACAATTTCGACCACCACAACCACCATGACATGGTCTCCAGGGCCGACGGCTACGGGGCCGGCCAGGCGTACATCAACACGGAGGTCTCGCAGCTGATCGCTGGGCGTGGTCAGTCGCCGTTCGCCGACGCTGCCGCCGAGGTCTGCTCCTCGTCGTCCTACGCTTCGAGCGTGGACAACATATCCAAGCTGCTCGGCGGCTTCATGAAGAGCTCCCCGCCGCCGCCGCTGCACAACAACTACGACGCCGACGACGTCAAGCCTCTGCTGCCCTTGGACAGTATGTCCGGCACCAGCAGCGCCGAGCTGAGCTTCACCGCCGGCGTGCAGCAGCCTGCGTTGATGGGGGGACGCGTTGGGTACGAGTATGACGACGAGACCAAACGGCAGCAGCATCAGGCGCCACTGTCTTCGATCGAGAAGTGGCTGTTTGATGAGGCCGCGGAGCTGGAGCTGTCCGATGAGTGCTACTCCGTTCCAATGCTGTTCTAGCTAGCTAGCTGGGAAAGTAAATTAAGAAACAATGGCGTCACAGCCCACACGCGCACAATCATATACAGTATTAATTAGGTTAATTAATTTATGTTTACTCCATGTTTGATACTCTACCTATGCATCCATGTTTGATACACACAAGTAATGAGTCAAGCCTCAGTTGGTAATTTGCTAGCGTCCATAGCCGACATTACGCATACGCATACGCATGCACGCACCTCCTTGTACGCTGAAACGTCCAAGGGCAAGAGACAGCGACAGGGATTTAGCAGGAGTGGCGAACTATGTCATCTGCATTCCGTAGGCATGATGCTCAAAAAAGGAAGAAAAAGCCTGCATATATTTATGTCACTTGACCTTGAACAAAATTGTCTCTGATGATGAAAAAAATTTGGAGGCTGGAGAGCACTCTGATCATGTTATTTCTGGTTTTATCAATCACAAGAAGCAGAACATCAGCACAGTGGGTGCTTGTTTTGTTCTTCACGCAGAAAAGCCCGGCAGAGAAATGTGCAAACTACTCCCTCCGTCCCATATAAGAACGTTTTTGACATTAGTAGTAATTAAACAACTATCAAACTATCAGCTTCAGTTAGAAGATTGTAAAAAAATTCACATTTGATGGCGCCTACATATAGGACCAACAGCATTGCTAGAAATGAATTGTTAAATTGTTAGTGTTATAGGTCAAAATTGAGCATAGGCAGTACTACACGGAATGGGCATTAATACCCAGGGAAATGCTTAGTAATTGCATGATCAAGACATGGGCCGTCACGTCCTTCTCCGTTACACGTCC
>NC_041387.1:167874867-167904304 GCF_002162155.2 Triticum dicoccoides | reverse complement strand
AGTGTAAATTCAATCTCAGCAAACTCCGATGTAGATTCGGAGCTGACAAAATATACGAAACATCATCTCTTTTTTTTCGAAAAGGAGGATTACCCCCGGCCTCTGCATCAAGCGATACAAAGCACCATCTGAATGTAACTCAGATTCATCCATCTCAAAAGTCAGGAAACAGTAATAGTATATCATCTTGTTGGTATATTGCTGAGGTTAACTCATCTAAGCCAAAGATGATCATCAGACTTCAGAACATGATAAGAATCGAGTAGAGGCATAAGAATCAAGTAGGGGTATACGTCTCGATTTGATGTAGCCATCATTCACAGTACAGGATGGGGCCTAAGGCTACTGGTGCACGTGTAGTTTAAGGGTGCCAACGGAGTGCCAGGACTGGACAACCAACCAGCAGCTAGCAATCAAGTACGAAAGATCGATTCACGTTACCTCAGTGGAGCACATGAACAAGCTACATTGACCCTTCCAGGAAACCTTTTTGGCTGTACAGTAAGTAAGGATGCAGGTGCTGGTCCCGCTAGGCTCGCAAAACACGACGAATTGGCACTAGAAGACCAGTCCCAAACTTTTCAAAGAGTCTTGTGTATATCTGTGTTGTCGCTGCAGTGAAACTGATGGTCAATTGAGGAAATGGGAATAATCTAAATTTCCGAATAAAATCATCCCCAGAAAAAGCAAAGCATTTGATGGAGCGATGGATACAACATTTTAACCATTCATCAACCCGTATAGCAATATATTTTCTTATTTTATTACTTCCTGCCATTTCAAGTAACACATGTTTTGTGCTAAGCTATACTTGAAGTAGTTTGCCAGCACCAACATCAAAAGTAATCAATCTTCATGCGCCTGCATATATTTGTACCATGCACATATTCAGATGTCATCGATTGACAGACATAAGTTGCCATCTCCTTCAGGAATGAAGGCATAGGCTCCAAGTTGAGCCCCGGTTCACCAATTTGGGGGTGTGGGGGTGGAGGGGACCCTAAGAGATATCCTCAGGAGCAAGCATACAATTATGCATTGAAGGAGGGGCATATAGTAGTGTAAGGATAATGTCATCATCAAGTATTTAATTGCTCTTTAATAGACAGGTGATGTATGAACTAAGGGGAGATCTGAAGGCACACACAAGTGTCATGCATCAATCTCTGAATTGATGAACAATTGCCATTGACTGGAGGAAACTTCGCTTTCCAGTTTTTTAAAACTACTAGTATTTGTCAGTTTTCTAATACAAAAATTATCGGTAACATGGTTTGGTTTACTATGCCAACCAAGTATCTCATATAACTGAGTATACTTCTATGGAAACTAAGCTCTTGTTTGACAAGTCCCAGCACCTGCTATGCTAGAAAATCAAGGAATTTGTGCAAACGCCACATAGCGCTGTTGCAACTTCTTACTATCATATTTAAAATATAATGAGTTACTAATCCAAACTGAACCATTTAATCGAAGAAAAGTGGAAACATTAATTAAAGTAGCCTGCGTGGTTATTAGACAAATCACAGTCACCTACTTCATTCAAGAAATTACCGTCCTGCTCCGAATAGTTTGCGCTTTAGAATTCCTATTTCCAAATATCTCTGTCAGCGTACTAATCACCCATTAGTGCAATAGGTACTCGCTGGTCCAGATTTTGCCTTGGATTAAAGGTGATATAAGGAGGAAACATTGCACAGGCACATGACAGTAGATGACTTAATTAGGTAGTACTAAAACGACGCCTGTAGACAGACAGATGTAACAATGTCTGCCACATTCCGCGCGGGTTAAAACTAGTGAGTATCAACACTTAAATGCTTAAAAGTATTATTTATTTATTTAATCTGCCACCAAAGCACTAATTACTTGGACAAAAAAAGGATTTCCAGTGATATAAATAAAATACTTCATCTATTCAAAAGCGAAACTGGAACCAGCTGTGTAGACCATACGCAGCTGCTGATACAAAATTAAAGAGCCTGCGATACACATTACTTACAAGTGAACAACCAGCGCTAATGGCTCAAAAGGTGGTCACAGAAAGGACACCCCTAAACAGTGCTTTAACTTGTTCATATCTTAGTTCACATGAAAGTACTAGTGTACAATATGATCAGCCCACAGAATTAGCTGCTTACCTCCCAACCACTAACCAAATCGACACCACAAGGACCACCTCAGCCAGCCAACTCTTTTGTAGTTGAGGACTTGACCCAAAGGCACCACCGGCAATGCCCTCAGTCTCCAGTTGAGACTTTAACACCTGTTACTTGCATCTTATTGTTGCAAGAATGTGATGGATACCATTCTCTAACAAATGTTATCAAACTCAGAAGATTAGTCTGTGAGTGTACAGGGAGAAACAAGTTGCAGCATATCGGTGCACAGACTGACAGAAAGGTAGCAAACTGCAGGGTACAGTGCTTATACCAGTAACTGCTTGAAGATAGCTGTAAAGTTTGCTAAAAAAGAAAAATGTTAAATTTGCTCCCCTAAACTATCGTCTTCCCTCACTCCCTCTCTTCAAATTTTATTTAGCCTCACTTGGTGGGGGAATTGGATGTACAGTACAAACCAACCACTTGGGTTCAAGTCCTCATGGACATGAATTTGGGTTCTTATTATTTAAATTAAAAAAACAGAAACATGGGTTATCTGTCAACAAAAACATACCATTGAATTTGTGTTTAAAAATATTCACATTTTTAACCAAAAATTGCACCATTGAATTTGTATTTAAAAGTAGTCACGGAGTGGGTATGTAAAACTCAGTTAAAATTTTACAATTTACGACATGTGCCAAAAAGGTACCATATTTACTTTTGCTTATGCACAGATCACAGATAGTCACATTTTTAACCAAAAATTACATGTATATACTTCACCTAGCAATTCTTTTTCAATAACAGGTGGATTTATTGACACAATGAAGCATCAAGAGGATACTAACACAATGAACATGTTCATTTGGATTCTTTTAAAGTTATGCCTGCTATGATATGAATGACCATTTTGCGCAAAAAAACTTTGTAACTATAATCTAGAATTATAAGCGAACCAGGAGTCTTTTAGCTCTTCACACCCCTGAATCCTCTGTGAAATACCATTGATCACTGCAGAGCTTTCATTCAGAGTCACATAGCAAGCCCAATGCAGGATGCTACTGTTTGAGCAATGAGAAACGTCATTAGCTCAGCTCAGTAATGCACACATAAAACAAACAAAAATACAGCATGATCCTCATAATTGTATCTTGCCTGTCGCATCATAGGCACGTCTACATTTAATGACAAAAAAGAATTGTAACCAACTATTCAATGGAAATTTTCCCCACAAGGGCGCTATCAGTAGGCCCCCTTAATATGGTGGACAAGAGGCTATGCAACATGTCACACTGCCTGCCATGAGTTCCTGCTAATTTGTTTAGACCCTATGCTATATCAAAGGACTTGATTAAGATGCCAGTTCATTTGGCATCATTTAGGGTATATATTGGTTCATACTGAAATGTAGCGCTATCTACCTGTTAGGAAAACGACCCTGCTATACGTACGACACAATGCATGTCCAACACTGTACGATTAGAGACAAATGTAGATAATTCAGTTTGTGGGCCATAGCATTTAGAGATGATATACTCTCTGGTCGTACTGATCGGACGAGAAAACCATCGTATGTAGAGCAGTTTCGTTAGGAAAATTAATGTGAACTCGTTGTTCCAGGTCCATATTTAAAAAAAATTGAATGATAGATGTGGCTCCATCAGTGATTCTACGCTTTAGAAAAGAAAATCTGGGGGAGTAACTGCCAACTGCCAGTTATGGTAACAGTCTAAAATGCTGTAGGTGGTCAGGAAACATCAATTTAGGATTTCCCGGTGAGGTTATGGAAGACAGAGCCATCTCTTCAGTTCACAATGAAATGAGTAAACTCTAATTCATACTGTTTCTGTCCTCAAATCTTTACAAATAACACTACTTCTTTTCTCTGGAACCATCAACACATTAAGACGGCCTTTGAAAACTCTGAGTAAGAAATCCATAACTCATTCACTTATCTCTGGAAACCATAAGCTTGAATTTCATGGTAAGTCATGACTAAGGCCTCACAGGGGATGGAGGAATTGAACTGTTCATTTGGAAATTGAAGCAAGGCTCCTACCAAATTCTTGTAAGCATGCCTTTAAGAGGGCAAATCCTAAAGGTTGAACAATGCTTAAGATCACTTTTGGAACTGAACATCAAAAGGAAATCAGTTGAAGCAGCAATGCAAAGAAAGATAGCTGAGAAGTTACTAGCTTACAACTAAGAAATTTCAGAAATATGGGCAAATCTAGTGTCGCGAAGGATTAATCTTATTGATTGCTTCATTCAGCAAGAATGGAAGTTGATTCATGTTGATGACTGTTCACTAGACAAACCCCTTATATAGTTTTCATGTAGTCACAATCTGAAATCTGAGTATGTATGGCTTTATGCTCAGGTTAGCTGCACTTGGAACCAGTACCTATTTCCATGAAGCAAGCAAGGTAGATGACGAGTTTCATCTTCAGTCAGAAAAGGAGGCAGAGGTGCAATACCAATTCATAGCAGCAGCTTCTGTTGTTGACCATTTTTAGTAGGCTTAATCGGAAATAAAAGGATTACATCACACTAACTATTCCGGTGCAAGCAATTGGCATGGGTCCACCAATTGATTGGAATACCTACAGGAACAAAAGCATGAAATTGACAATTCTTTTGTGGTTCGGTAATTGAGAAGGACGGGCTTGACCTAAGAAAGAACAACACGTCAGGCAACACTGCCACACAAGCAAACCCTAGGCAACAAGTTACATGTCGATATGTTAGTAAGGAACTCTGAAGTGGCATTTCTGATAGGTGCAAACTGAACAGAGACAGTACAAAGCTCTCTCTTCAAGATGTGATCAGAAACGGTTCACTCTTTCAAATCAAAACAATACAATCTGATTGCAACAGCAGTCGATATCATTTTCTTATTTAGACTTTTTCCTTCAGAAAACACTAGAATGAAGTATTGGTGGAGTAATCATTACAAATAAATAATTTAATTGTGGATGAGCTATGAGCCATGTAATCTTGTTTTTTACCAGTTTAGTCGTATTTTATTGTAAACCTTTTGGTACTCAGTGACTTTGACTTTTTATTTTGAATAAAATGGCTGTGTGCATCGTTTGATGCAGAGGCCAGGGTCATCCCCTTTTTGAAAAAGAAAACATAATTTGATGTCGCTGTCAAACTTCAATTGTTCATATCGCCCATGTGAATCAGTGAATGCATTAACTCCAGAAGTGATGCAGTTGCATGGAAGAATGCATCAAAGTTAGTTAAATGGTTATTCAGCATGCGTTGACCTTTGTCAACAGTTGATGGGCCATTCTAACTTCCTAAGTTGACCTAAGTACAGGAAAATATGTGTTGCACGTGACAGAAATAGGGAGAGGTTGTAAAGTGCATGGCCTGTTTAGGCTGGTCATAGTGGAGAGTAACATATACTAGTATCATGCATATAGTACTAGTGTATGATACTACATCCATAGTGCATAGTACAGTATCATAAAGTAGTATCATAGATGATCTCACTTATTGTCATGCATGACACATAGTAGCATAACATTTATTATGATACGGTATCTACCTATGTTACTATGACCCTCTCTCTCTTCTTTAATTGCCTGCCACATAAGCATGTTTGCGAGTCCCAAGTACATGATACTCCCTCCGTAAGGAAATATAAGAGCGTTTAGATTACTATTTTAGTGTTCTAAATGCTCTTATATTTCTTTACGGAGGGAATACTAGTTATGTTACCCCCACTATGGCCAGCCTTAGGTAAACCAGTAGAGCAAGGACGAAAAAACCAAATGTTTTTTTACTCCCCTGCAGCCTGACTTACCAAAGAACTGCAGTAAAAGGGGAGGGAAAATTCACCTGACAATACTGTAAATTTTGTAATGCTGACGTGATGATACAAATGAAGATCTGTTTGTTCCTAACAACCCAAAATCAAGCAGGTATGGTAAGAAGAGAAACTTACAATTGAGAATTTGAGCATGGGTGCAGGCTACGTCAGGAAAGGCAAAAAAGGCTCTGTTAACTTGTAGCTGTTCTGGGACACCTCCAGGGAAGAGTTAAAATTCAAATAAAACTCAGATTCAGATGGCAAAATTACATACAAACATGATGTACTGCAAAGAGGCAAACCCACATAACCACTTTGAATAAGAAACACTCTAGGCGAAGAAGAACCCAAGGTCCTTAATCACAACTCACAAGTCTAGCGGGAATGCTGGACTGTCATTTTCTTTCTTTATAAATAGATGTCAATCATAGGATGCAAGAGTTGCCGTACAAAAAGATCATCTACTTATTTATCAAGTCATAAACAATTGAGATGATCCACACAGATAACAAACACTGCATGTATATATTTTTACTGTACTCCTTATGGACCTACGAATTTGTAATAGTTGATTAAGATGCCAAGATTTCCACTCTATGGAACTTGGTTAGCGCAGTGCAACTGGCATATGAACCAGCATGGTCTGAATCACTCAGTTTCATGCTTGATAAAAAAATTGAAGTCTATTCTTTCAGACTAATCAAGTTTGCAACCACTAACACATTTGAGTGAGAGCATCCAACGAATTGATTATATCTTTGTGGAACAACAAAATAAATTATTTGCTGCAACAGAAGGGCTTTGTTTTCTATAGCATCGTCTTCGCATTGTAAGAACTAAGAAAAATATGGGAGAGGAGGATTGGGTAAATGAAATTCTTACAGTGACCTACTGAATTTGTGGAAGGATATTAATGTGCAATCAACCACCAGAAGTATTATACATTTATAAACATCTATCCTGATCAAGAGACAACCAAATGTATCCACATAATTCTAATTTAAAACAAATATCCATTTAAGTTAGCTTGTGCTAATAACACATTAACACCACATATTCAAAAAAGGCTCGATAGTTTACACACTTCAAGAACTTCAAAGTAACTCTAGTGGCACAAAAAGAGACGACGCTTTTCTATAATCAGAAGGCACGTGCTTATGCAAGCACAGATACAACGTACACTATCAGGTCAACAGTACCATATACCTTGTCCATCTCCATAGTGTGACAAGGTTTGCCTCTGAATTTTATTGATCTATCATTTGCTAATTGAAGTGGCTAAACAGTGGAAAAAACTCCTTTCTTGCTGCAAAACATGATCATGAAAAAGTTCAGGTGGATAAGGAGAAAATACATGTCATGTACGCCAGGGCTGAAGCTCCTATATTTGGAGGCAGAATCAAGCCTCAAGTCCCTTCTTGTTTAGGAGCTAAAAAGGATAACTAGCACAGACCAGCGCATACCATCATTACAGCTTCTCTGTTAACCGAATCATGAAAGAACTGACAGCAACAACGTCAAGAACAATCCATGATGACTCAAACATGTCATGGAAATAGTCTGCGCCAATCTCCTCTGCCGCTGACCTAAATGCATTACCGAACGAATTCCCCTGAACTGCCCCAAGCCTGGGCTTCCCCCATACCCCAACTACCAGCACCTTCTCAGGCTCCCTCCCTAAGCAAGCACACACCAGTGGCTTCATCCTTGCACCCCGTTCCTTCAGTGCATCCATCAGGAAGAAGCAGAACTTAGTAAGCGCCTGAGGGTGGCACAGCTTGCTCGTGTCCACTGGGTCATCGAGCTTCACCCACCGGAACTTCTTTGCGCTCCGTATGAAGCCGCTCTTGGTGATCGCGGAGCTCCCTTGCCTCAATATAGCCCTCTGTATCTCAATTGCAGATTGCATTCCTTTTTGCAGCTGATTCACATTGCTCGGAGACAGCGCAGAATATGCAACCCAGAATTGCTCAGCAGCAGAACACTCCTTCGAGTCGTTGGACTCGGCACTCATAGATTCAAGCAAAGCTGTGACGCCATACACAACATCCGCAGCAGAGACCTTGGACTTGTACCCGTGCACCCGCAGGAAGCTTCTGTAGTAGAACTCGGTGAGCCCATACTCCGGCAGGAAGCGGTCAAACTCATCGCGCATCTTCCTCTTGACCTCCATGCTCATGTACTGGAACCCCTTCTGGCAGTCGGCGAGCGGGAACCCCATCCTCGCCAGAAGAAGCTTCAGCTTCTTGAGCCCGTTGTCGCTCCACGTCTTGAGCCTCGTCGCGACATAAGAGGAGCAGACCATGGAGTCGAACAAGCTCCACTCCCGCAGCAGCATAAGCCTCGGCTCGTCCTCGTAGGCGATGCGGGAGGTCTCGGGCGCACGGATCCTGGTCCCGTCCTTGAGCGTGACCACGGAGCCGACGCCGGACGGATCGAGGTTGCCGGATCCGTTGATGTGCTGCTCCAGCTCCATGCCTGCGTCCTGGTAGCGCTCGTTGGTGATGCGCTCATGGATGAACTGGTCGGTGAGGGAGACGCAGGCAAGCCAGAGGAGCTCGTTGGTGTTCCTGCGCAGCGCGTGGGCGAGGTCGTACATGAGGCACCCCGACGGCTTCCCGTGGAAGGTGCCAAGCCGGTAGTACTCCCGCCGCAGCCTCCCGAACAGCTTCACCGGATCGCCGCCGTCCGCCTCCGCGTCATCGGACGCCCACCGTCTCTTCCTCCTCCCACCCTCGGCGCCGGAATCGTAATCCGAGGCATCTGACTCCTCCTCGGAGGCGCGGAGGTGGTCGTCGTCCGCGTCCCCCTCGGCCGTTAGGTCGGAGGCGTCGGCAAGGGAGGACACGTCGAAGTCATACGACAGGTCGGCGGCGCGCTCGTCATCAACGGTGAAGAGCACGACGACGCGGTCGTTCCCCGCGGCGAGGTTGCGGAGGTTCACGGGGCGGTGCGAGTCCACGACGAAGGCGGTGGAGCCGCGCGGCAGGACGCCGCGGAGGAGGTCGCAGCGCGCGCCCCAGTTGATGAGTAATACGCAGAGCGGCGGCGGCGATAGGGGTGAGGACGCGGTGGCGCCGGAGAAGGAGGCGAGGAGTTCGGCGGCATCGGCGGTGGAGGCGACGGGGTAGACGGAGAAGCGGACGGAGTCGGCGGAGAGGACGTGGGCGAGGATCCTGAGCGCGCAGAGTGAGTCAGCGTCGGCCGCGGACGGGAGGATCAGGAGAGGGGAGGCGGAGGCGGAGGAAACCGCTGCGGCGGCGGCGGCGGCGGCGGCGCGGAGGCGGGCGTAGAAGGAGTCGGCACGGAGCTCACGCACCATTGCAGCATGAATATCGAAAATGGAAAATTGGAGGAATGGTGGAGGGGGGTTTGGACTTGGATTTGGATTTGGGTGTTTTGTTGTGCGGGAAGGGATAGCGGCGAGAGCAGGGAGGGCGGGAGGGATTCGGAAATTTTCGGCTTTCGGAGGGAGTGAAGGCTCCGCGTTTTCTGATTTGGGGATCGGTTCGAAAAGAGTTTTTTTTTTTGAGAAATCTTGCCTGCTTTATTCATTCATCATTCAAAGGAATTGTCATAGGTACAAGGTTCGGGTTGTGTGGGTAATCCAACCAAACATGTCTACCTATGTTAAGGTTACAAGCGAACTTGACAAGATTATGAGCCTCGAAATTAAAATTCCTACGCTCGGAAACAAATGAGCAAGACACAAAACTACTCATATGGTTCGTTATTTCATGTACTAAAGCTGCATTAGGGCCTCCGGTCCCTCTGTTTATGTCGTTCACCACCTCCTGACAATCTGAGGTCACATATATCTTCTGCTCCACAAGATCATCCGCCAAAGCTAAAGCTTCACGGCAAGCAAAAGTCTCCAGCAGCAGCGGGTCAGTAATGCCATAGTACACCATCGTTGATGAGTCCAGGTAGTTACCTTCATGGTCCCTGCATAGCGCCGCTATTGCTCCTCCTCGCTTTGTTCTCCCCATGGCTCCGTCAACATTAATCTTCGCCATCCCCCCGGGGGGTGGAATCCACCGCTTGGGCTGTAGAGCCGAGCTTGATCTTGTGATTGCATGCTCACTTCCAACGCGTAAGTTACCCAACTCCGCAATGTAGTTGTCAATGAAAGATGTCGTTTGTTGTGGGCTCTGAAAAATTGATTCATAGATTGCCTTTCTCCTTGAGTACCATATAGACCAAAGCGTAATGACCATCCTTGTGAACTTCTCCTGATCCAAGCTCTCGCTCAACTCGAACAGCCAAATCCTTGCATTGGCCTCCATGTTGTCCGACATCTGGGAGACGAGCATCTCATCTGACAGTGCCCAAATGCAGCGTGACATGGTACATGCAACAAGGGCATGCCGCCAAGAGTCCTCGCACCCACAAAGAGGACACACGTCTTGAGTTGACATATTTCTTCGCTTCAAAACGTCCATTGTCGGAAGAGAATGATGGGCAAGTCTCCACAGGAAAATCCTCACTTTCGATGGTACTTTCAATTTCCATAAAGCACTCCAAGCTCTCTCATCCTTCTCAGTATTTGACACCCCGCTGCCTCCATTTAGCCACTCCTCCCGTTGTAGCTTGGTTTTTAGCAAGAATTTGTAGGCCGAGCTTACAGTAAAAAGTCCCTTTCTGTCCGGGTTCCATGCCCAAAAGTCTTGTATATTGCGCGTGCGAACAGGTATCTTCAAGATTGCATCTGCATCGATAGGCAGGAAGATGGTCCGAACAAACGCAGCATCCCAGGAGGCAGTCGCCGGAGAGAGCAGCTCAGAAACTAGCCTGGGAGGGTTCGGCACCAATGATGTGATAGGGCGAGGGGTCATCTCCCTCGGCATCCAATTGTCATTCCATATTTCAGTTGTTTGCCCATTCCCAATGCGTGGTATGATACCTTGTTTAAGCAAATCCCGTCCTTCCAAAACAGCCCGCCATATCTGAGATGGCCTGGACCCCAACTCAACTGTAAGGATCGATCTATCTGGGTAATATGTCGCCTGCAGAATTCTTGCACTTAGGCTTGTTGGTTCATTCAACAGTCTCCAGGCCTGCCGTGCTAACAGAGCAAGATTAAAGATCTCAAGATCTCTAAAACCGAGCCCACCCAAGTGCTTTGGTCGTGTCATCACGTCCCATGAAAACCCATGCAGGTTTGCGCTCTCCTTGTTTGCATCCCCACCAAAACTTTCTGATTATAGATTTAATATGATCGCACAGACCCCTCGGGAGCTTGAAACAGGACATAGAGAAAACAGGTATTGCTTGGGCCACTGATTTGATAAACACATCCTTCCCTCTGTCAGACATGCACTTGCTCATCCATCCCTTCACCTTATCCCAAACTCTATCACTCAAATATTTAAAAGTCCCTTTCTTCGAGTGTCCCACATCCATCGGCATACCCAAATATCTGTCATTCAAAGATTCATTCGGAACTTGCAGGTGTCCTTTGACCGCAATACGCACAAGTTCTGTACAACCCTTACTGAAAAAGATCGATGATTTTTGTCTGTTTATCCTATGTCCCGATGCCATGCAATAAGACTCCAGTAGGTTTGATACTTCTTCTACTCCATTCACACTTGCCCTGAAAAACAGCAGGCTATTATCCACGAATAAAGGGTGGTTCACCACCGGTGCTGACGGCGCCACCTTAAGGCCGCTGAGCTGGGATGATTGATTCTGAGATTTTAAGAGGCACGAAAGGCCCTCTGCTGCAATCAAGAAAGGTACGGAGAGATTGGATCTCCCTGCCGGATTCCCCTTGTCGGTTGGAAAGATTCTGACTTCACACCATTGAACATAACTGAAAAAGAAACTGAGCTCACCATGTTCATCACAACTATAATCCAGGGTGCCGCAAACCCTAGCTTCTCCATAATAGACTTCAAATAAGACCATTCCACCCTGTCATATGCCTTCATCATATCAAGCTTCAGAGCTGCAAATCTGTTATCTTTTGCCCTATTCCTCTTCATGAAGTGCAAACATTCATAGGCAGATATAATGTTATCAGTTATTAGCCTCCCAGGTACGAAAGCGGACTGCTCTTCAGATATTATGTCAGGCAAGATCAACTTTAACCTGTTTGCTAGCACCTTCGAGGCAATCTTATAGAACATGTAACACAGGCTAATAGGACGGAATTGTGATAACAAAGTTGGATTTGATACCTTAGGGATGAGAACCAGCAACGTGTCATTCAAACATGCAGGGCTCTCTTCTCCTCTTACAATAGCCAAAACTGCCCTGGTTACTGAGTCACCACAAACCTCCCAGTGCCTTTGGAAAAAATGAGCAGGAAAGCCATCGGGGCCCGGAGCTTTCGTGAGAAACATCTGAAAGAGTGTGGTTTTTACTTCCTTTGCATCGAAAGGAGCTAGCAGCGTTTCATTCATCTCCGGCGTCACCTTCACTGGGACATGCCGAAGAACATCTTCCACACCCTATACACCTTCCGAAGTATAGAGTTGCTTATAAAATTCAAGTGCCATTTGTTACATCTCAGTAAACTCTGTGGTCACTAGCCCATCCGGTTTTTCTAGGGCCTTTATCAAATTCTTCCTCCTCCTCATAGAAGCCCTCATATGAAAAAAGCAGGAGTTTCAATCACTTGTAGAGAGCCACTCGACGCGTGACCGTTGTCTCCACATCAACTCCTCACGCAAGTAGAGTTCGATCAGGCGATCATTGATCTTGATTTCAGCATGGGACGGCCCCGTTCGCCCGACTTCACTGCGTAGCCAATCCAGTTCCTTTTTTAAGCTTTGGATTTCTCCCCTCACGCTACCAAAAGTGGTCTGTGCCCACTCGCCAAGGTTCCTGGACAAAGCTTCAAGATTCGTACGTACCTCACCCACCGAAAGATACTGGCCGTTCGCCTCCCATGCAGCTTCGATCGCTGGTTTAAGATCGGGGTGTGTTTCCCACATCACTTCATACCGGAACTGCTTCGTTTTCTTTGCACCTCCATTTGCTTGTGCTAGCTGTAGCAAGATTGCCGAATGGTCTGAAGTCGCCACCGTATGGTGCTCCACTCCTGCCGATGGAAAGAGCCCACACCAGTCAACTGATCCAAGGGCTCGATCTAATCTTACGCGGGTATAGGTTCCTCCCGTGACTTTCTTCTCGTAGGTCCACTTTGTGCCCTTGAAGCCTGGGTCAATTAGACCACAGATGTCCACCGCATCCCGAAAACCTTGTATTTGTGCTTGGGACCTTGACCCAATTCCATCATGTTCGTCATGCCTCAACACTTCATTAAAATCCCCTATACAAACCCACGACATATCATGAAGGGTAGATAGGTTCTTCATCATGGTCCAAGTGTGATGGCGTAGATGGGTTTGTGCTTCCCCATAGAAACATGACAGCCTCCAAGGTTGATCATCTACACCAGTAATCTTACAATCAATATGATACTTCGAGTAACCCAAAAACTCAATCTTTATTTCATCATTCAAAAAGATAGCTAGGCCTCCACTTCTACCAGAGGCATCAACAGCAAAAGAATTATCATAGCCTAGAGTACTCTTTAAATTTTCTGCTCTCTCCCCACTGATTTGGGTTTCAACTATACAAAGTACTCTCGGGGCAAACTTATTCGCGAGTTCGCGAAGCTCTTGAACTGTCGGGGCGTTGCCAATCCCCCGGCAGTTCCAGCTTAACAGATTCATTGCGTCCGGCGGTCCTCCATTGCAGAGGCCGCCGATCTCGCGTCCGAGCCTTTCCCTCCATTGAGGGTCTTCTTCACATTGGTTGCACCCGTCTTCTCCGCTGAGTTTCCTCCTTTGTCCAGCTGCCCCATTAGCTTGGACCTTTTTGGTTCTTGTTTTGGGGGAGGGCTGACTGGCACCGTCCCCCCCCCCTCTTGAGTTTGACGCCAGAACCATCTCCAGCCCCGTCACAGCCTTGGGACCCGGCGCAATAGCAGTTTGGTCCGACGTGCGCTTTCTGTTGATGTCAGTCACGTCCACTTCCATGACCTGTTGATCTTGACTGCCCTTGTAGCTTGGTTCCAGAGT
Source organism: Triticum dicoccoides (assembly GCF_002162155.2). Taxonomy (NCBI): domain Eukaryota; kingdom Viridiplantae; phylum Streptophyta; class Magnoliopsida; order Poales; family Poaceae; genus Triticum; species Triticum dicoccoides. The sequence continues at coordinate 167,890,346 of NC_041387.1, read as the reverse complement.
GGGCGCCGCCGGCCCGTCCCGCTTCTGATATCTCTGGTTTCTGTTCCTCCGGTGAGTACCCCAAGCGGTTGTTGCAGGTGCCCGCAGGTTTTTGAAAACGAGAGCTGAAGGAGGATGAACGTCATCACCATGCTCTTTGAATTCATAGCCCATCATGCCACACACCTGACACCAGTCTGGCAAACGTTCGTACTTGACAGCGAAGATCTCCCTCTCACCACCACGGATCAAAGATATGGCTTTCTTCAGCGGGTTACGAACATCAAGCATGACTCTGACCCTATAGAAATTGCCTTCAAAGTCGAAAGAGGAGGGCTCTGAATCAACAAACTCTCTGATCTTTGATGCTAAGGCCTTTATCTTCCCATGATAAGCAATGGGGAGGTCAATGATCCTCGCCCAAATCTCAATCGTATAGAGCTCGATCGAGGACGGCTTCGTGTATCCATCATAAGGGGCGATGACCGCTGGATTGCCCCAGAAGTGCCATGGCCCGCCCTGCGTGACCCGTTCCCAATCTCCTAAGCAATCAAATTGCATCTGGAACAAGTTTTCCTCCAGAGTTTTGATCTTCACTGGCCTGGCCATATCCCATGCCGTTTTCATATTCCTGAAGAACCAGTAGCTGCTGAATCCTTTGTCCATATGGACTCGGGCCAAGATCATCCACCGGAGTTTCTCCTCCGCCGGAGCATCATCATCCTCAAAAATCACGTCGTCGAGATCGTCTTCTTTGAGGGCCAGCTCCTGCATCATCGCCTCCAAGGTGCCTTTTCCTTTGCGATCGCATGACGAAGAACTTCCATGGTTAGCCATCTTGTGTCGTCGGCAGAGCCGCTCGGCCACGAAGCGGAATAAAAACCCTAACCCTCACAGGGACGAAGATCGTTGCAGGGTCGGGGAGGCAGACTGCGCTCCTCCCACGGCGGCCCTAGTATAGATCCCGTTCCTACTGGAGAGGAGGGAGATAGGTTCTCAACGTCGCTGGGAGGCAGCGAGAGGAGTCGAAACCCTAGCTAGAGGGAAAACATCGTGGAACATGTTCAAAAAGAGTAAAATGCATGGAAAGTCACTGTTTTTGCTCCAGCTGCTCACTTCGGTCCATACTTAGGTATACATGCAATATGGTCATTATATACGACAAGACATGATTATACGATCACTGTAGCACGTATTGAGCTCGTACACAGCCCCGCTTGACCAGTCCGCAGGTTCCACGTCATATGGCCCACTTGCATGGGGAGGGGGGGTTGTGCAAAAATGTCAAGTCTTTTATCCCCACGCCTTCTCCACCCCGCTCTCTGTTCCCTTCCCCTTCTCCAATTCCCTAGCTCCCTGCTCTCTTTCCCCCTCCCCTTCTCCAGCCGCCGCCATGTCAGTGAGCTCGGCGATGTCATCTCTCAGCGGCGAGGTTGTGGAGGTCCCTCTCATCCGATGCCCTCATTGCCGCACGTGTGTGAAGTTCTACCTGTCGAACACAGACAAGCAAGAGGGTTGGGTGTTCTACAAGTGCATCAATGTAAGATCTTCATCAAGTGTTTTTGTTGGATCTGTTGGTGTGCTTGAGTTTTTCTCTTATGTGGTGTACCTAGGGTCCTTGTGGTTTTTGACACTAGGAGTTGGAGTATATTGTGTATCTTGTTGACAATCATTTCCTCAATGGGAATGAAGCAGTGGATGCAATTGGCGCTGCAAAGGATAGGAGGGAACAACTCCTTCGAGAAAGGGAAGAAAGGGCTAGGCTTGCAGGCATTGGAGCTGGGATATATGACAGGAGGCCTTCAGGCAGTCCCATGACCAAGCAGCAGGCAGATGCTCTTTTATGTTTAGGTAGAGAGATGCTTCTGGTTTTGAAGGCAATGATGGGATCAGTCTTAGTGATGTGTGTCATGTTTGGTATCTCCCTTCTGAAGAAATGATGTCAACTCAGGCTTGGTCAGGATGTAATGTAGTTGTTATGTAGGTTGTAAAACTCTTTTGGTCAGTATGTAATGCTTGGTCAGGATGTAAACCTCTTTTTGGGATGATGTAGTGGCTTTGAAAGGAAGCTGGTAATGATATGTGACTTGTTAAGTTAAATGTTAAGTTTTCTCTTAACTGATGGTTGTTCATTTGATAGTTAACTGATGACTGTTAGTTAACATTCAATATTGCTGGCTAAAGTGTGGCTATTGTGCTTGATGATGACCATGCACTGGTGACCAAGAAAGAGTACTCATTAGCAAATAAGAAGTTGCTAAAACCGGTGTTGTTCTCAGCTTGTGGTGACCAGCAAATACAAGATGTGTATTTGCCAACAAGTTGTGGCTGAAAGGTGAGAAGAACACCATGCACAAGCAGAAGGAAACTTAATATTTCAAACTTTTAGTAGCAAACAAACTCATTGCAAAATATTTGATACTAGTTCAAAGAAGCTCATTGCACAATGGCTCTAGTCATTGAAGGGTAATTCATGATCAACAATTGATCCAAACTCACAAACTGACATCAGTATGGATCCAATGTTACATCCTGAGTGACCAAAAGACAACATTGCAAGTTTGATAGTCTTACATAAAGATAGAAGAGTACTCAAGATAGAACTACATCCTGAGTCACACAAAAGACACCATATCATTCTAACACAGCCCATCCCAGCCCAGCATTGGTATGTTCACCTGAAAACATCAAACATAGATGTTCTCTTGGCTTTGTTAGGCAGCACTTGGTCTTCCCGAACCTTTCTCTTACCAACAGCAACAACTTTTCTTCCCATCTCCTCCTTCTTTGCAGCTTCTCTTTCTGCAACAGCAGCTAGTCTTTCTGCCTCTCTCTCTGCAGCAGCAACAGCTTGTCTATCAGCCTCTCTCTGTGCAGCAGTAGCCTGCCTCTCTACAAGTTTCTTTGCAGCTGATGGTTCCTTCTCAGCCTTCTTTTTAGCTTCCTGTTTTGCTTTGTTCTCAGCTGAAATGGTCTTCATTGTCTGCAATTATCTTCTTTATCTCTTGTGTTGCCTTCTTATTTAGTTCAGCTTCTTCTCTCCTCCTCTCCCTTTCTTGAGTTGCTGCCTGCCTCTTCCTTGCTGCAACTACGGCCTTCTTCTCAACTTGCTCATGCCTTTTCCTGGCAATATCTTCTGCTTTCTTCTGCTGTTCTTCTCTCCTTGCTGCAAGCAGAGCTTGTTTTTTGTCCTCACTTCTTTGTCCATCTGCCTCTTCAATGCTAGCAACTTCTTAGCTAACTCTCCTTGCTGAATGGTGGTTGTGCTCGAGCTTGGCTATGATTGGTTCATCAAAACCTGTACAGCTGAGATGAATGTGGACTCTGGAACAGGCCTTGCTTGAGTCACTTTTGAACTGGCCTCTGCATGAAGTTAAAACAAACAACATTAGACAGAAACGAAGGAATGAATGCAATATCAATGAATGCCACTGGACACTAGTGAGCCTTACCTACTGAATCAACAGATCCACCATAAGATCTTCAATAACTGCATTGTTTTCTATAGAGTTCTCCTCCTGTTAATACAAAAGTAAGTTATCCAAGTTAGCTACTTTTGACTGCATGTTAACCCATAAGAGTAATCAGGAAATAAAAGTAAGACCTGAGCATTTGCTTGTTGACTTGGATTAGCTTCTTGATTTGGATTAGCTTCTTGAGTTGGATTTGCTTCTTGATTTGGATTGGCTTCTTGATTTGGATTAGCTTCTTGATTTGGATTTGCTTGTTGACTACTCTTCCCATGATTTGCTTGCATGTGTGGAGGAGGCAGCCATGCCTTCAAGTGTGGGCAACCCTTCTTGTTGTGATCTGCCTCACCACAGTACCTGCAATGGATGATCACACCATGCCTAGACAACTTCTTTCCACCAATGCTGCAAACCACCTCTCCCGGAGCTTTCCTTCTGCTTGTGTTCGGTCTGCCTACTTGTTTTCCATAAAGTGGGGGCTTAAGTGGGGGGCCATTCATTTCTCCCACTATGTCCTGTCTTTGCAAGGGTATATGATGTTGTCGTAGGCTTTCTTGAACATCTAAACAAAGTAGCATCCATTCACTAGTTGTAAAGGATCAACTCTTTCATGTCTTGCACAAGCTATGGCATGTACACAGGGGACCCCACTCTTCTCCCATCTCTTGCAGCTGCATTCACTTTCATGCCAGTCCACAATGTAGTCTGTTCCTCTGTCTCCAACCTAAAACACTCCATCTCCTGCCCCATGCACATAGCATGTACTTGCCCACTCTATCGGTTTCTCCACCCGTTTCTTGATCTTGGGGCAGATGTTTCCTGTCATCTTCTCAGCCTCTTGCAGTTGGTATAGTGCATTGTCATCAATTGACCTTTGATCCTTTCTAACATGGATAACATAGGAAGCTCCCTTGCCTCTAGGATATATCTAAGAACATGAGTAAGAAGTTCTCATACTTGTTGAAGACCTTATAGATGTTATTCAGTAGGATATCACACTTTGGTAAATCACTTTGAAAAGCTCTGACCCATGTGTCTAGCTCCAGTTCATGCAACCAAGTGTATGCATCCATACTCAACTCCTTCATCTCATTCATATGTTGCTCATATTTAGTTGATGTGTTGCTTCTAGCAATCTTCCACAACTGATTCTTTAGTGCATCACCTTTGTGTAGCTACTGAAAGTTCTGCCATATGTGTCTCACACAGAATCTATGTTCTGATTCTGGAAACACCTCATCCATAGCATTGATTAGTCCCTATAATGGTTAAACAGAAGCAATCAGACAAACTACAAAGAAGTTCATGGACAAGAAGTCAGAGAAACAAATATTGTACCTTCTGCTTGTCACTCATAATTGACCATGGGGCAGTGTTGATGATTGCCAGATCATTTTCCAATCTCTCCAAGAACCAACACCAGTTGGGTTTGTCCTCCACTTCAACAACAACTATTGCAATTGGAAAAATACAATTATTTGGATCTATTCCCATAGCACATAGCAATTGCCCTCTATACCTTTTCTTAATGTGGCACCCATCTAGAAATATGATAGGTCTACACCCCTGAAGGAACCCTATCTTGCAAGCATCCAGGCACATATAGGCCTTATTGAACCTTGCTTGTTCATCAAGTGCCACAAAGAAAGAGCTGCCTGGGTTACTCCTTTTGATATCATTGCCATAGTCCCATAGCAATTTGTAGTGCCCTTTCTCATCACTATGTATGATCTCCCTAGCCAGCCTCCTAGCCGTCTGCAATTTGGTCCTTGTTGGGGTCATGTGCTACTCCTTCTGCACAACCCTGGAGAAGTTTCTCAAGTTCATATCCTGGTCATCTCTGAATCTCTCCAAATACTTTTGGGCAATGAATGGAGCAGTGAAAGCCTTGATCTTCCACTTATTTGTGCAGGTGTGTTCACTTACACACTTCTTGACCATAAAGCACTTGGTTCTACTATCATAAGAGGCCCACATATACCAAGTACAGTCATCATCACATTTGGCCTTCAATCTTTTTCTATCATTCATAGGCAACTTAACATCAACTCTATTCTTGCAGCAATACTCTTTTATGGCTGTCCTCAATAGCTCAACTATTTGGAAAACTTGGCCAACATGAAATTTAGGATAGTGTAGGTCCTCTTCCCTAAATGCCTTGAACTTCATGTACAATTCTTCATCATCTTCATCTGGTGGCCAGAGATCATCACCTTTAGACTCGTATATTTCATCCTCTTGCTTCTCTTTGCCTTTGTCTCCAACTTTATCTTTTCCTTTATCTGAATCCTTTTCTTTTGCACTATCTTTAACTGTATGTTTCCCTCTCACTTTTTTGTCTTCAGGTTCATCCATGTCAATGATACGTCTCCAACGCATCTATAACTTTTTATTGTTCCATGCTATTATATTAGCAGTTTTGGATGTTTATGGGCTTTAATTTACACTTTTATATCATTTTTGGGACTAACCTACTAACTGGAGGCCCAACCCGAATTGCTGTTTTTTTTGCCTATTTCAGTGTTTCGAAGGAAAGGAATATCAAACAGAGTCCAAACGGAATGAAACCTTCGGGAGAGTTATTTTTGAAACGGAAGCAATCCACGAGACTTGGAGTAGACGTCAGGGAAGCTTCGAGGTGGCCACGAGGGTCAGGGGCGCGCCCCCCCACCCTCATGGGCCCCTCATGCGTCCCCTGACCGACTTCTTTCGCCTATATATGTCCATATACCCTAAAACATCGAGGAGCACAATAGATCGGGAGTTCCGCCACCGCAAGCCTCTCTAGCCACCAAAAACCAATCAGGACCCTGTTCCGGCACCCTGCCGGAGGGGGGGATCCCTCACAGGTGGCCATCTTCATCATCCCGACGATCTCCATGACGAGGAGGGAGTAGTTCACCCTCGGGGCTGAGGGTATGTACCAGTAGCTATGTGTTTGATCTCTCTCCCTCTCTCTGTCTCTCTCTCTCTCTCTCGTGTTCTCGAGGTGATACATTCTTGAAGTATCGCAAGCTTTGCTATTATAGTTGGATCTTATGATGTTTCTCCCCCTCTACTCTCTTGTGATGAATTGAGTTTTTCCCTTGAAGTTGTGTTGTCGGATTGAGTCTTTAAGGATTTGAGAACACTTGATGTATGTCTTGCTGTGCTTATCTGTGGTGACAATGGGATATTCACGTGAACTACTTGATGCATGTTTTGGCGATCAACTTGTGGGTTCAATGAACTTATGCATAGGGGTTGGCACACGTTTTCGTCTTGACTCTTCGGTAGAAACTTTGGGGCACTCTTTGAGGTACTTTGTGTTAGTTGAATAGATGAATCTGAGATTGTGTGATGCATATCGTATAATCATGCCCACGGATACTTGAGGTGACATTGGAGTATCTAGGTGACATTAGGGTTTTGGTTGATTTGTGTCTTAAGGTGTTATTCTAGTACGAACTCTATGATAGATTGAACGGAAATAATAGCTTCATGTTATTTTACTACGGACTCTTGAATAGATCGATCAGAAAGGATAACTTTGAGGTGGTTTCATACCCTACAATAATCTCTTCATTTGTTCTCCGCTATTCGTGACTTTGGAGTGACTCTTTGTTGCATGTTGAGGGATAGTTATATGATCCAATTATGTTATTATTTTTGAGAGAACTTGCACTAGTGAAAGTATGAACCCTAGGCCTTGTTTCAACGCATTGCAATACCGTTTGTGCTCACTTTTATAATTAGTTATCTTGCTGTTTTTATATTTTTAGATTACAAAAACCTATATCTACCATCCATATTGCACTTGTATCACCATCTCTTCACCGAACTAGTGCACCTATATAATTTTCCATTGTATTGGGTGTGTTGGGGACACAAGAGAGTCTTTGTTATTTGGTTGCAGGGTTGCTTAAGAGAGACCATCTTCATCCTACGCCTCCCACAGATTGATAAACCTTAGGTCATACACTTGAGGGAAATTTGCTACTGTCCTACAAACCTTTGCACTTGGAGGCCCAACAACGTCTACAAGAAGAAGGTTGCATAGTAGACATCAAGCTCTTTTCTGGCGCCGTTGCCGGGGAGGTGAGTGCTTGAAGGTATATCTTTAGATCTTGCAATCAAATCTTTTAGTTTCTTGTTTTATCACTAGTTTAGTCTATAAAAGAAAACTACAAAAAAATGGAATTGAGTTTGCCTCATGCGCTTCATCTTTTTAATATCTTTTGTGAGAATGATGGGATGGAAAATTGTGCTCAAGTGCTAGAAGAAGAAGTCTATAAAATGTTTGGCACGAAATCTTTGAATGGGGAGCATGATTGCAATATTGTTAGTATGAACTCTTTGAATATCCATGGTACTAAGGATGATTGCACTAGTCATGATGAAAATGTCTCTTATAAGCATGTCAATTTTTGTGGAGTGCATAGAGTTTGCAAGTACACACCAAATAGGGAAGATAGATTTTGCAAGAGGCATAAGTATTTAGAAACTAAATTGTTGCAAGAAAGGCTAGATGTGAGTGCTGAAAATTTAAAATTTCTTTACCGTACTTGTGAAGTTTGCAATGAACATGGTCATTTAAATCTCCGATGCAAATTGTTTCATGATCGAATTGTGTCCAAAAATTGTGATGACTTGATTTCCCTTGCACATCATAATGAACTTAGTTTGCTTTTGGGTTATGAAGAAATGAAATGTGCAACTAAGCATATTCCAGAATATAACCTTGAGAAATTCCTTGATATTGATCTAGAGGAAATTTATATGTATTGTGCGGTAAATTGCATTGAAAATCCTTATATTGCCAATTACATAAAGAAAAGAAAGCAAATAGAAGATGAAGATAATACTAATGAAAGGGAAGAGACTTCCCAATATCCTCCTATTATTTCTTATGATGAATCAGGTAACAAGGAGGAGCTTTCTATTCAACCAATCTCATTAATGAGGAGCTCAAAGAAGAGGGTTAAACCCACACATGATGTGAAGAAGAAAAAGAAAAGACGGAGAAGCAAAGGTAGAAAGGTATCCCTCTCAAATGATGTTGCTCCTACTACTCATTGTGATGATGATAATTGCTATACTATTGGTGCTATCCATACTATTAATGATGAGAGTGATTATGCTTATGATATGAAAAGGCCCAAGCTTGGGGATGCTATGTTTGATGAGAATGACATGTTTGAGAATATATTTGCTGCAATTAATGTTTGTCCCAAGCTTGGGGATGCTACGTTTAATGAAGATGATATTTTTAGCTTCCCAAGTTTCGATGAGCAAATTTATTATGATGATAACATGCCTCCTATTTATGATGGTTATATTGATGAAAGTGGGTTTGGAAGAGTGTCAACTTTAGGAAGTAATGATCCCACTATTTTGGAGGGTGTTGAATCTTATAATATCTATGAAAGTGGATTTGGAGAGGTCATGACTTTATTTAGTGATGAATCCACTATTTTGGAAGAGGTTTCAATTGATTATGATGAGAACAAAGTTGCTACTTATGATGATTATTGTGATGAAACTTATGCTATAAAAAGTAGTGGTGACTATATTTATAAAACTTGTCATGATTATGATTACCCTTTTTCTGAACTTTATTCTTTCAATGTGGAAACAATTTATAGTATTCGAGTCTCTTATGATACTCCCACTATCCCGAATAAGAAGAATTTTGCTTATGTGGAGAGTAGTAAATTTTCTATGCAAGTAGATCATGAAAGAAATGCTTTAGGTGCTGGTTATATTATTGAACTCATTCATGATGCTACTGAAAATTATTATGAGGGAGGAATATATGCTTGTAGGAATTGCAATAATATCAAGTTTCCTCTCTATGTGCTTAAAGTTTTGAGGTTATGCTTGTTCTGCCTTCCTATGCAAGTTGATTCTTGTTCCCATAATTTATTTGTTGACAAAATCCCTATGCATAGGAAGAGGGTTATACTTAAATGTGTTAGTAATATGCTTCATGATGCTCTCTTTATGTTTTAATTCTTATCTTTCATGCGAGCATCATTGAAATCATCATGCCTAGCTAAAAGGCGTCAAACGATAGCACTTGTTGGGAGACAACCCAATATTTACCTTTACTGTTTTTGTGCGTTCACATGATTATGCTACTGTAGTAATCATGTTTTATAGCTTTTGTTTCAATAAAGTGCCAAGTAAGACCTTTAGGATAGCTTACGGTGATAGTTGTGTTGATCCTACTGAAAGTCAGAAACTTTTGCATCCAGTAAATTACTTTTGATAATTCACAAAGATGTGATTTTGTTCTGATTCGTTTTGCTATGGATTTCTACATAAATTTCGCGGGTTTTCCTAATTTGGTAGAATTGTTGGAGTTACAGAAGTATCCGAGAGTTACAGATTACTACAGACTGTTCTGTTTTTGACAGATTCTGTTTTCTATGTGTTGTTTGCTTATTTTAATGAATCTATGAGTAGTATCGGAGGGCATGAACCATAGAGAAGTTGGAATACAGTAGATATTACACCAATATGAATTTAGAATGAGTTCACAAAAGTGGTGGTTTTATTTTCTTATATTAACGGAGCTTACGAGTTTTCTGTTAAGTTTTGTGTTGTGAAGTTTTCAAGTTTTGGGTAAAGATTCGATGGACTATGGAATAAGGAGTGGCAAGAGCCTAAGCTTGGTGATGCCCAAGGCACCCCAAGGTAATATGCAAGAACAACCAAGAGCCTAAGCTTGGGGATGCCCCGGATGGCATCCCCTCTTTCGTCTTCGTTCATCGGTAACTTTACTTGGAGCTATATTTTTATTCACCACATGATATGTGTTTTGCTTGGAGCGTCTTCTATGATATGAGTCTTTGTTTTTTAGTTTGCCACAATCGTTCTTCCTATACACACCTTTTGGGGGATATACACATGATTCGGAATTTATTAGAATACTCTATGTGCTTCACTTATATCTTTTGAGCTAAACAATTTTGCTCTACGTGCTTCACTTATATATTTTAGAGCACGGCAGTGGTTTTATTTTGTAGAAATAATTGATCTCTCATGCTTCACTTATATTATTTTGAGAGTCTTTTAGAATAGCATGGTATTTTCTATGGTTATAAAATTGGTCCTAGTATGATGGGCATCCAAGTTGGGTATAATTAAAACTATCATAGAAAGTGAATTGGATGCTATGATCAATTTGATGCTTGGTAATTGTTTTGAGATATAAAGGTGGTAATATTAGAGTCATGCTAGTTGGGTAATTATGAAATTGAGAAATACTTGTGTTGAAGTTGGCAAGTCTCGTAGCATGCACGTATGGTAAAAGTTGTGTAACAAATTTGTTGCATGGGGTGCTCTTTTGATTGCCTTCCTTATGTGTGGAGGTTGGGAGCGCACGATGGTTAACTCCTACCAACCTCCCCCTAGGAGCATGCGCAGTAGTACTTTGCTTCGAGGGCTAATAAAACTTTTGCAATAAGTATATGAGTTCTTTATGACTAATGTGAGTCCATGGATTATACACACTCTTACCCTTCCATCATTGCTAGCCTCTTCGGTACCGTGCATTGCCTTTTCTCACCTTGAGAGTTGGTGCAAACTTCGCTGGTGCATCCAAACCCCATGATACGATACGCTCTGTCACACATAAACCTCCTTATATATTACTCAAAACAACCACCATACCTACCTATTATGGCATTTCCATAGCCATTCCGAGATATATTGCCATGCAGCTTTCCACCATTCCGTTTATTATGACACGTTTCATCATTATCATATTGCCTTGCATGATCATGTAGTTGACATCGTATTTGTGGCAAAGCCACCATGCATAATTTTTTCATACATGTCACTCTTGATTCATTGCCCATCCCGGTACACCGCCGGAGGCATTCATATAGAGTCATATTTTGTTCTAGTATTGAGTTGTAATTATTGAGTTGTAAATAAATAGAAGTGTGATGATCATCATTATTAGAGCATTGTCCCTTATAAAAAAGGAAAGAAAGGCCAAATAAAAAAAGAAAGGCCAAAAAAAAGAAAAAAAGACCAAAAAAAGAGAAAGGCCCCCAAAAAAGGGGACAATGTTACTATCCTTTTCCACACTTGTGCTTCAAAGTAGCACCATGTTCTTCATATAGAGAGTCTCTTATGTTGTCACTTTCATATACTAGTGGGATTTTTTCATTATAGAACTTGGCTTGTATATTCCAACGATGGGCTTCCTCAAAATGCCCTAGGTCTTCGTGAGCAAGCAAGTTGGATGCACACCCACTTAGTTTATTTTATTGAGCTTTCATACATTTATAGCTCTAGTGCATCCGTTGCATGGCAATCCCTACTCCTCATGTTGATATCAATTGATGGGCATCTCCATAGCCCATTGATTAGCCTCGTCAATGTGAGACTTTCTCCTTTTTTGTCTTCTCCACACAACCTCCATCATCATATTCTATTCCACCAATAGTGCTATATCCATGGCTCGCGCTCATGTATTGCGTGAGAGTTGAAAAAAGCTGAAGCACGTTAAAAAGTATGAACCAATTGCTTGGCTGAAACCGGGGTTGTGGATGATGGCAGTATTTTGTGCGATGAAAATGAAGCATAGCCTAACTATATGATTTTGTAGGGATGAACTTTCTTTAGCCATGTTATTTTGAGAAGACATGATTGCTTTGTTAGTATGCTTGAAGTATTACTATTTTTATGTCAATATTAAACTTTTATCTTGAATCATTTGGATCTGAACATTCATGCCACAATAAAGAAAATTACATTGAGAAATATGCTAGGTAGCATTCCACATCAATTTTTTTTGTTTTTATCATTTACCTACTCGAGGACGGGCAGGAATTAAGCTTGGGGATGCTTGATACATCTCATACGTATCTATAATTTTTGATTGTTCCATACTATTATATTACCCGTTTTGGATGTTTATGGGCTTTGCTTTACACTTTTATATCATTTTTGGGACTAACCTACTAACCGGAGGCCGAGCCCGAATTGCTGTTTTTTTCCTATTTCAGTGTTTCGAAGGAAAGGAATATCAAACGGAGTCCAAATGGAATGAAACCTCCGGGAGAGTTATTTTTGGAACGGAAGCAATCCAGGAGACTTGGAGTAGACGTTAGGGAAGCTTCGAGGTGGCCTCGAGGCTCAGGGGTGCGCACTACCCCCCTGGGCGTGCCCCCCACCCTCGTGGGCCCCTTGTGGCTCTCCTGACCGACTTCTTTCGCCTATATATGTCCATATACCCTAAAAACATCGAGGAGCACAATAAATCGGGAGTTCCGCCGCCGCAAGCCTCTGTAGCCACCAAAAAGCAATAGGGACCCTGTACCGGCACCCTGCCGGAGGGGGATCCCTCACCGGTGGCCATCTTCATCATCCCGACGCTCTCCATGACGAGGAGGGAGTAGTTCACCCTCGGGGCTGAGGGTATGTACCAGTAGGTATGTGTTTGATCTCTCTCTCTCTCTATCTCTCTCTCTCGTGTTCTGGAGGTGATACATTCTTGAAGTATCGCAAGTTTTGCTATTATAGTTGGATCTTATGATGTTTCTCCCCCTCAACTCTCTTGTGATGAATTGAGTTTTCCCCTTGAAGTTGTGTTGTCAGATTGAGTCTTTAAGGATTTGAGAACACTTGATGTATGTCTTGTCGTGCCTATCTGTGGTGACAATGGGATATTCACGTGATCTACTTGATGTATGTTTTGGTGATCAACTTGCGGGTTCAATGAACTTATGCATAGGGGTTGGCACACGTTTTCGTCTTGACTCTCTGGTAGAAACTTTGGGGCACTCTTTGAAGTACTTTGTGTTGGTTGAATAGATGAATCCGAGATTATGTGATGCATATCGTATAATCATGCCCACGGATACTTGAGGTGACAATGGAGTATCTAGGTGACATTAGGGTTTTGGTTGATTTGTGTCTTAAGGTGTTATTCTAGTATGAACTCTATGATAGATCGAACGGAAAGAATAGCTTCGTGTTATTTTATTAGGAACTCTTGAATAGATCGATCAGAAAGGATAACTTTGAGGTGGTTTCGTACCCTACAATAATCTCTTCGTTTGTTCTCCGCTATTCGTGACTTTGGAGTGACTCTTTGTTGCATGTTGAGGGATAGTTATATGATCCAATTATGTTATTATTTTTGAGATAACTTGCACTAGTGAACGTATGAACCCTAGGCCTTGTTTCAACGCATTGCAATATCGTTTGTGCTCACTTTTATCATTAGTTACCTTGCTGTTTTTATATTTTCAGATTACAAAAACCTATCTCTACCATCCATATTGCACTTGTATCACCATCTCTTCGCCGAACTAGTGCACCTATACAATTTGCCATTGTATTGGGTGTGTTGGGGACACAAGAGACTCTTTGTTATTTGATTGCAGGGTTGCTTGAGAGAGACCATCTTCATCCTACGCCTCCCATGGATTTATAAACCTTAGGTCATCCACTTGAGGAAAATTTGCTACTGTCCTACAAACCTCTGCACTTGGAGGCCCAACAACGTCTACAAGAAGAAGGTTGCATAGTAGACATCAGTCAACATTATCTGCATATAGATCATCATTACCATCATTCATGTCATAATCACTATCTACTATTGCACAAGGATCAAAATCTGAATCATCTAAAACATTGTCATCATCTGTATCTTCTTCTTCTTCTGCGATTGCATATGAAGAATTGCACTGCCTTCTTGTTCTGGTGGTCACAACTTCCTCCTCTACTTCTTCTGCCTCATGTTGTGGTTGTTCCGCCTCATGTGGTGGTTGTTCCATCTCAGGTTGAGCTTCTTCTGCCTCAGCTTCTGGTCTATCTGCCCCAAGTTGTGCTGGTTGAATGACAATAGTCTCTGCATTTTCCATATTTGCATCTTCATTGACAACAGAGAAGTTCCTCTTTGCAAACACATAGTTGCTAACATCATCTGCTGAACTATCTGGGTAGACCACCTGTATAGGAATAGGATGCTCTGCTTCAACATGTGTTTCTTCAACCGTCTCTGGCTCATTGTTACATGCTCTTCTATGACTGAATACTGGAGGCAGGTGAGTTATTGGGAAATTCACCACATCATCCTTAGAATGGTTGGAATCCAAGCTATTGTCATGGTCCAAATACAGTTTGGAAGAGTTATGACCAAGAGACAAAAATGTCAGCATCTGACCAGTGTCTGCATCTCCTCTGATTTCTCTCAATCCATTTTGCGTGATTGGCAGTATAGGAATCAAGTAGTACACCTTCAATCTGCCTGCCATTTCCCACCCAATCTCTTCCACTATGTTCTCAACCATAAGCGGAGACCATGCCACTTCATCAAGTTCATCATACCACACAACATGAGCATTCACATAAGAACGGTTGCTACCACGCCCAAGGAAATATCCTCCATGGTTAATCTGAACTGAATTTTTTTTGCTCTGTGCGCCTTGCAAAAATAAAACATTTACGCAAGTATCAGAAACATCGACAAGGCACCACATTTACACCCTTAAACCCATTCTTCGAAACTCCCAAACCAGAACACTAAACCCTAGCGGAGTCAGAAGTCCAGTGTGGCCGGTCCTATGTAACTAACCCAAAATTGACGATGTCCAAGCCCTACTCTGATCCAAGTAGGTACAAATTCGTCACAATCAAGAACAAACCTCAAACCCTACTCTGAACCCCCAAATCATGCCCAAAACCCTAGCCTATCGAAATATGGACTCTAATGCGAGGAACCCTAAAACTAACTGAAGATTTCTGATGCCCAAATGAGATATTGGAGATTAACAACCCAAAAATCCAAGACGAAAGGGGAAAACTTGGGACTTATTGTACTTTGGGGGCGGCGCGCCGTCAGGGCGACGAACTAGTGCCATCGCCGCCACGCCTATGCGCACCCCCAATGAACATGGGTTGACAAACCGCGCGTGTCCACCCTTGCCGGCGCGTCTGACACCGATGAGTCGGTGCACTGCGATGATCGCCTCCCTCTCCCCTGCGCTGCTCCCTCTGCGTCGTTGGTAACGAAGACGAACATGAAAG
>NC_041387.1:167825851-167874515 GCF_002162155.2 Triticum dicoccoides | reverse complement strand
GGACGGCCGCTCCCTGCCACCTGGCGCGGTCGAATGGTCAACACGTGGTCAACAGGCGGTGTACGAGCTCAATACGTGCTACAGTGGCCGTATAATCACGTCTTGACCGTATTGCATGTATCTCTAAGTACGCTAACCGAAGTGAGCAGACGACGCAAAAACAGTGACTTCCGATGCATTTTACTCATTCGAAAATGTGGTCTCGCTTTTACACTATGGCCTGTTTTTCTAATGAAGAATAATTTCTTTAACATCAAGAATAATTGTGTTTTTAACACAACACAAAGGTTTATACATAAGTACATATATTTATCTTTTCTCTGCTCTTATAAGACACTCAGTTGCTGATGATAGTATGTCTGTCATTCGTCACTTCTGACCATCAGATCTGCATCTAACGATTCTTGGCTAAGTTGTAACATTTTTGCAACAAAACCTCACCTCTCTACTCTAATGTTCCGAAAACATCTTGAAATCAACCACATCCCTTCCTCACCTCATTAAAACAACCTGAGTAATATATTTTTAGTGAAAGCTAATATATTTTTATCTCCATCTTTCTTTAGGTCGTTCTCCCACGGTGTTTGCAAGTCTCTTCGGCCCCTTCTTTTCGGCACACACCGATCGTTATATCTTTTTAGCCAGGTCTGCCTACCACAAACACACGCTTTCCCTCTTATCTTCTCATTGTCTAGCCTTCCTGTGTCTAATATGGTCCCATGCACATGCACACTCTTGCCCCTCTTTTCATCGATCTTGCACTCGCATACTCCTTCCCCTCTTGACATAGCAGGTCTCTTGCACCACCTCCTAGCCACATACCTCTCTCTCTCTATCCGTATCTTCGAGCCTTATTTGCCTCTAACACATGCATGCATGCCGATCGATCTCCCTACATATAGCTAAGCCAATTGTAACTCTTTTTCCCCATGCACCGATCAATGTACCTCACTAGTTATGGCTCTTACTTTCTCCAATACATGACGATTGATTTACCTATCTAGTTAGGTCTGCTTACCACGGACATATCGTCCCCTCTCATCATCCATGCATGCCTCCCGACTCGTCTCTCACATGCACATGCACACACAAACACGCATCCCCTCTCTTATTATTATTGCAGTCGTACCCTCTGTTTGTCTAGTAGGCCTCTCCCACCCTCTGTGAGAAGCAACTTCACCACCAGCCCTTTGACACTCTAGCTCCATCTCCGTCCCAACCTTGTTCCTCTCCTACACATATGCATGGATGTCGATCGATCTCCCTCAATACATACCTAGGTCTCTATCCTTCTCACACATATACCAGTCGATCTACCTCTATATAGTAAGGTTTCTGCCACCCCCCACACACACTCATAGTCGAACGTTGTAGGTAGGTATCCATGCCACACAGACAAACTGTAACTCTCCCCTCTCACATTCCAGTAGGGCAGCCGCCCTATATCTTTGACGTGGGCAGACATAATTTCGCTAGCTCTCTTTATCGATTGCGCACCCATACACTTCATCCCTCTCTTCGATTCTATCGATATCTCACGCTGATGATCCCTCCACTCTCTTCTCGTGGATCGCCCCCTCTATATATGATATATCTAGGCCTCAGTTTCACACACATTGCATATGTTATATTTTTTGTTTGAGATATCATCGATACATATTCCCTGTCTATCTCTCACACACACCCCAAAAAACACTCATGAACACTCACACACACCCCAAAAAACACTCACGAACACACACACACCATCTTTCTCTAGGTTTGTATCTCTCTCTCACACACACCCACGTAGGTGGTGTACGTACACGAAGAGAATAGGTGCACGCATGACGCACGTACTCACGTCTGGTTCCTAGCCACACCTGCGCGGGTACACGGTGGAGCTCATTTCTGTATAAAAAGACAACCCACATGCTAATTTGTGAGCGTGTAGTGGTTATTTACTTGACGGAGGGTCGTGTACCACGCGTGCACGAAACAAAGTTTGACTTGACGCATTGGCGCGTTATTTTTAAATAAAGTTATATTGCTCGATGGCACGTACATAATATAAAATGATTGTTATCGAGAAAAAAGTAATCCGCTCCACAATATACAATGCAGCTTGCGTGCTGGGGTTGATCTATCTTCACGGTCTCTCACACAAGACGGTGGTGGACTCTCTCTCTCTCTCTGATGGTCACTGATCCGGCCCGATCCCGTCTGTCAGCGAAAAGGGAGGACATGCACCGTTGCTCCGTTTGACGGCGTCGAGGCAACATGTCCCGATCTGCAGTACCCGCCATTCTCTTGGACCAAGCTCCGACACGGTAGGGCAGATCCCGCCCGCCGGTGCCCTCCTAGTTACATCCTGATGACCCCCAGGTACAACTTCCTCCCCTCCGTCCTTGCTCCACTGCCCATCTTCCCACATCGCTGCATGTGGAAAATCCTGCGTGTGCATCTTCCCTAGTTCTTTGCCTAAAATGTAGCTTGACCGGCGTACTTTCCATGTTGCAATCTCGTCCTCACACCATTTTAGATAAACAACTGTGCTGCTATCTTCCCTTAGGACAAGGAATATGCTTCTTTTTTGTCCGTGTATGTGTCATCAACTGTTATCGGCCAGTAATTGATTTCTTTCTACCTCTTTTTGCAAACAAGGCTATCCATTTCACCTCGTTGCTATTGCAACCTTTTGGTGAACTGCATAAATCACTTTTTTTTCTTAAGAGTGTATTGTGCAGTGTTGCTGAAATGTCACATGAGCAACGTTCGTACATTTCAGTGGGACTGCACAAAGGGAGGTTGGTTTTGCTCTATCCTCCTCATCCAACTCTGAGACTAATCTTCTTCAACTATTTGCTTAATCTTCTCCAACTAGTTAGTCTTAAGAGAGGCTGCGTGTTTATTGTTTCATCAATAGTCCTTTATTATTGTAATCACACTTACTCAATATCTTTGGAACAGGGACGCTCAGCTCTATTTTAGTGAAACTGCACAAAATGATCAAAATATTTCATGCTCTTGATAGCTACTTTTTTCCCAACATGTCTTGTTGATTTAGACAGAGTTGCAGGAAAGTTGCTACCAATGTAAGCATGGATAAATTTTAATTTTTTCTTTATAACACCTTCTCACAACTTTGTCTTCAGTTGTGATGTAAATATTGGCTCTGATCTGCTAATTATTGAGATGCATTAGCAAGGAAGTTTATTTTTTTTGTGAAAGAGCATGGATGTTAGTTTCCTTTCTATTTGATTGATGTTGCAATCTTCAGCTGGCAACACACATGAAACAAAAGTTGAAAGCTTTAGAGCATTGCACAATTTCATGGTGCTGGAATATTATGTGCACATCAATTATGTAAAGAAATGCTGGAAGCTTGATAGCATTGCCAGAAGTCATTCAACATCCGGGTCCATGTGCCATGCACCAAATTAGAGTGCACAACCGCATGGTAGACTCAGCTCGGTCGTTGCGTCACAGTAATAGTGAATAATGAGCAGTCAAATCATAAGCCCCACCTTTCCCATAGTAAGTTGCTCGGATGAAGAAACCATCAATACACTCTTCTTTGAATCCGCTCCTACTAGTATGAAGGTCAAGTGTGCGTATGACATGTCGGTCAACGTGCTTCCTCTTGGCATATCACTGACATGTGGGACTAGAGTGTGAGCAAACTGATCTCAATTGACAGCAAAATGGCCAACCCGCCGCTCCTTGAGAGAGACGAGGAGCGAGAACACAGACGGGCTCTGAGAGAGACGAGGAGTGATAATAGCTAGGTGTCGCACAGAGGCCAAGAAATATTAGAGCAAGGTTGATCAATGTATGTTTTTGAATAGTACCACTTCATTGGGCTGCCGTTTTCCACACTTCTCCGGAATAAATGTGTACTTTATCATAGATTAAAATAAAATAAGAGTGCAAACGCTCCACCATGCGGTTCCTAGTACCTGTATACTAGTACTACTCGTACTATTAAACCTTGCGCTTGGCTCTTCGCCTCTTCGGGAAGCCGAACAATGATAGTACTACAGTGTGTGCTTCTGGCAATCTGACACCAAATGAACTGTTGCACATCCACTGCCTGGGCGAGGGAGAGGTTGAATTACTCAAAAGCTTCTCCTTGTCTTGCCAGCCACCACACGTATGGTAGATGGAGAGGGCATAGTAAGCAAGCTTCACCTCACCCTGCAAGATTCTCCTCGCTCTGCGAGTTAACATGACACAACAAAGTAGTGCTAGCCCATACTGCCTCCTTTTTGGTTAATATGGCTTAATTTGAAACGAGATAAATACACCGATGGTCATTATATAGTTGTAAAAATATGGTTAGTGGACTTCATAATACGCTCATTGCGGCCAATATATACATTTTCCGGTGTTTATATGGTCAGTAGCTCACCCTCACTGTGTATGTGTGTGTGATACGTCTCCAACGTATCTATAATTTATGAAGCATTCATGCTATATTATTATCTGTTTTGGATGTTTATGGGCTTTATTATACACTTCTATATTATTTTTTGGGACTAACCTATTAACCGGAGGCCCAGCCCATATTGTTGTTTTCTTGCCTATTTTAGTGTTTCGAAGAAAAGGAATATCAAACGGAGTCCAAATGGAATGAAACCTTCGGGAGCATTATTTTTGGAATGGAAGCGATCCAGGAGACTTGGAGTTGAAGTCAAGGAAGCTTTGAGGTGGCCACAAGGGTAGGCCCCCCCTACTGGGCACGCCCCCTGTCTCGTGGGCCCCTCGTGGCTCCCCCGACCGACTTCTTTCGCCTATATATTCCCATATACCCTAAAAACATTGAAGCGAACAATAGATCGGGAGTTCCTCCACCGCAAGTCTCTGTAGCCACCAAAAACCTCTCGGGAGCCCGTTCCGACACCCTGCCAGAGGGGGAATCCCTCACCGGTGGCCATCTTCATCATCTCGGCGCTCTCCATGACGAGGAGGGAGTAGTTCACCCTCGGGGATGAGGGTATGTACCAGTAGCTATGTGTTTGATCTCTCTCTCTCTCTCCCTCTCTCTCTCTCTCTCTCGTGTTATCTCTATGGCACGATCTTGATGTATCGCGAGCTTTGCTATTATAGTTGGATCTTATGTTGTTTCTCCCCCTATACTCTCTTGTAATGAATTGAGTTTTACCCTTGAAGTTATCTTATCGGATTGAGTCTTTAAGGATTTGAGAACACTTGATGTATGTCTTGCCGTGCTTATCTGTGGTGACAATGGGATATTCACGTGATCCACTTGATGTATGTTTTGGTGATCAACTTGCGGGTTCCGCCCATGAACCTATGGATAGGGGTTGGCACACGTTTTCGTCTTGACTCTCCGGTAGAAACTTTGGGCCACTCTTTGAAGTACTTTGTGTTGGTTGAATAGATGAATCTGAGATTGTGTGATGCATATCGTATAATCATGCCCACGGATACTTGAGGTGACAATGGAGTATCTAGGTGACATTAGGGTTTTGGTTGATTTGTGTCTTAAGGTGTTATTCTAGTACGAACTCTATGATAGATTGAACGGAAAGAATAGCTTCAAGTTATTTTACTACGGACTCTTGAATAGATAGAACAGAAAGGATAACTTTGAGGTGGTTTCGTACCCTATCATAATCTCTTCGTTTGTTCTCCGCTATTAGTGGCTTTGGAGTGACTATTTGTTGCATGTTGAGGCATTGTTATATGATCTATCTATGTTATTATTGTTGAGAGAACTTGCACTAGTGAAAGTATGAACCCTATGCCTTGTTTCCTACCATTGCAATACCGTTTACGCTCACTTTTATCATTAGTTACCTTGCTGTTTTTATATTTTCAGATTACAAATACCTATATCTACCATCCATATTGCACTTGTATCACCATCTCTTCGCCGAACTAGTGCACCTATGCAATTTACCATTGTATTGGGTGTGTTGGGGACACAAGAGACTCTTTGTTATTTGGTTGCAGGGTTATTTGAGAGAGACCATCTTCATCCTACGCCTCCCATGGATTGATAAACCTTAGGTCATCCACTTGAGGGAAATTTGCTACTGTCCTACAAACCTCTGCACTTGGAGGCCCAATAACGTCTACAAGAAGAAGGTTGCATAGTAGACATCAAGCTCTTTTCTGGCGCCGTCACCGGGGAGGTGAGTGCTTGAAGGCATATCTTTAGATCTTGCAATCGAATCTTTTGGTTTCTTGTTTTATCACTAGTTTAGTTTATAAAAGAAAACTACAAAAAAAAATGGAATTGAGTTTGCCTCATATGCTTCATCTTTTTAATATCTTTCGTGAGAATGATGGGAAGGAAAATTGTGCTCAAGTGCTAGAATAAGAAATCTATAGAATGTACTAAATCTTTGTATGATGAGCATGATCGCAATGTTGTTTGTTTGAATTCCTTGAATACCCATGATGCTAATGATATGCAAAGCCACAAGCTTGGGGAAGCTATGTTTGATGAAGATGATACTTTTTGTCCCTCAAGTTTTGATGAGAATATTCATTATTATGAAAGCATGCCTCCTATTTATGATGATTATATTGATGAAAGTGGATTTGGAAGAGTGTCAACTTTATTTAGTGATGATTCCACTATTTCGGAAGAGGTTCCAATTGATTATGAGAACAAAGTTGCTATCTATGATGATTATTGTAATGACTTGTATGCTATTAGGAATAATTATAACCATGAAACTTTTCATAATGATTTTAGTTTTCAATTGGATTATGCCTCACATGATAATTATTTTGTTGAGTTTGCTCCCACTACTATTCATGCGAAGAATTTTGCTTATGTGGAGAGTAATAAAATTTCTATGCTAGTTGATCATGAAAAGAATGCTTTAGGTGCTGGTTATATTGTTGAACTCATTCATGATGCTACTGAAAATTATTATGAGGGAGGAATATATGCTTGTAGGAATTACAATAATATCAAGTTTCCTCTCTATGTGCTTAAAGTTTTGAAGTTATGCTTGTTTTGCCTTCCTATGCTAGTTGATTATTGTTCCCATAAGTTGTTTTCTCACAAAATCCCTATGCATAGGAAGTGGGTTAGACTTAAATGTGCTAGTCATATGCTTCATGATGCTCCCGTTATGTTTCAATTCTTATCTTTTATGTGAGCATGATTGTCATCATCATGCCTAGCTAGAAAGGCACTAAAGAAAAGCGGTTGTTGGGAGACAACCCAACATTTACCTTTTCTATTTTTGTGTGTCCACATGATTATGATACTGTAGTAATCATGTTTTATATCTTTTGTTTCAATAAAGTGCCAAGTAAGACCTTTAGGATAGCTTACGGTGATAGTTGTGTTGATCCTGCTGAGAATCAGAAACTTTTGCACCCAGTAAATTAGTTTTGATAATTCACAAAAACGTGATTTGTATCTGATTCGTTTTGCTATGGATTGGTACACAAATTTCTTAGGACTTCCTAATTTGGTAGGATTGTTGGAGTTCCAGAATTATACATTTGATACAGATTACTACAGACTGTTCTGTTTTTGACAGATTCTGTTTTCTATGTGTTGTTTGCTTATTTTGATGAATCTATGATTAGTATCGGAGGGTATGAACCATAGATAAGTTGGAATACAGTAGATATTACACCAATATGAATTTAGAATGAGTTCACAACAGTACCTAAGTGGTGGTTTTATTTTCTTATACTAACGGAGCTTACGAGTTTTCTGTTGAGTTTTGTGTTGTGAAGTTTTCAAGTTTTGGGTAAAGATTCGATGGACTATAGAATAAGGAGTGGCAAGAGCCTAATCTTGGGGATGCCCAAGGCACCCCAAGGTAATATTCAAGGGCAACCAATAGCCTAAGCTTGGGGATGCCCCGGAAGGGATCCCCTCTTTCGTCTTTGTTCATCGGTAATTTTACTTGGAGCTATATTTTTATTCACCACATGATATGTGTTTTGCTTGGAGCGTCATTTTATTTTGTTAGTATTTTATTCCTGTTATTTAGAATAATGTTTTGCATCTATATTTTCAATAAAAATGTCAAGGATAGCCTTTACCATGCTTATTTTGCTAGTATACATGTTGCTGTTTGAAAACAGAAAGTTTACCGCTGTTACAAAAATTCCCTAGAAAAGTCAGAGAATGATATAATGTTGAAACTTTTTGCATAACGAGCTATGATAAATCTTCTACAGCATAGTATTTTTTCTCATAATTTTTGGAGTTTGGGAAGTATGATGAATCTTGCATTCTTTGCATACTATACTGTTTTGGTAGATTGCTGTTATGTTTGCATTGCTTGCATATGTTTGCTTGTTTAATGATTCTATTTGAGGATAGGAGTATTAAATATGCAGAGGAATTTAGTATGAAATGTTGAATAATAATTTTAGTGATTTGTTATAGTAGAAAATGATAAGGTTTTGCATTTGTTTATACTAATCTATCTAATGAGTTCTTGTTGAGTTTGGTGTGGATGAAGCTTTTGATAAAAAGAGAAACCATGATATGAGAGGAATTAAGGAGACATAAAAGTTCAAGCTTGGGGATGCCCAAGGAACCCCAAGATAATATTTCAAGAAGTCTCAAGCATCTAAGCTTGGGGATGCCCCGTTAGGCATCCCACCTTTCTTCTTCAACAACTATCGGTTATTATGGGTTGAGCCTAAGTTTTTGCTTCTTCACATGAGTTGTGCTATCCTTGCAATGTAATTTTATCCTGGTTTGCTTGATGTTGAATAAAATACCAAGATCTGAAATTCTTAAATGAGAGAGAGTCTTCACATAGTTACGTAATTATTTATCTACTAATTGATCTTCACTTATATCTTTTTGGAGTAGTTTGTCATTTACTCGTGTGCTTCACTTATATCCTATGAGTAAATGGTTGAATGAGTTGAATGTCATAAATCTGAAATTATATATGTTTAATTTGCTTATCCCATGGGGAGTAATGACTTCACATCTAAGAAGTAGAGGTTGTAAATTTATTGAAGGTTAGCAAGCATTGTATTGGTCATTTGAACAATTCATGAAAGAATATTGAAGGAAGAGAGATTTCACATATAAATATACTATCTTAGACATCTTTTATAATTGTGAGCACTCATTAAAGTATGACATGCTAAAGAGTTGATGTTGGAAAAGGAAGACAACATAATGGGTTATGTTTTCTCACATCTCAGTTAAAGTATATTGTCATGGATCGTCCAACATGTTGAGCTTGCGTTTCACCCTCATGCTAGCCAAATTACTTGCACCAAGTAGAGATACTACTTGTGCTTCCAAATATCCTTAAACCCAGTTTTTGCCATGAGAGTCCATCATGCCTACCTATGGATTGAGTAAGATCCTTCAAGTAAGTTGTCATGTTGCAAGCAATAAAAATTGCTCTCTAAATATGTATGACTTATTAGTGCGGAGAAAATAAGCTTTATACGATCGTGTGATATGGAAGTAATAAAAGCTACGGACTGCATAATAAAGGTTCATATCACAAGTGGCAATATAAAGTGACGTTCTTTTGCATTAAGATTTTGTGCATCCAACCCTAAAAGCACATGACAACCTCTGCTTCCCTCTGCGAAGGGCCTATCTTTTACTTTATGTCTTTTACTTTATGCAAGAGTCAAGGTGATCTTCACCTTTCCCTTTTTCATTTTATCCTTTGGCAAGCACCTCATGTTGGAAAGATCCTGATATATATA
The DNA here is from genome assembly GCF_002162155.2 of Triticum dicoccoides. Lineage (NCBI taxonomy): Eukaryota > Viridiplantae > Streptophyta > Magnoliopsida > Poales > Poaceae > Triticum > Triticum dicoccoides. Next base: position 167,864,840 of record NC_041387.1, on the reverse strand, counting down.
TCCAATTGGATGTAAGTTAGCATGAACTATTATTGTTGACATCACCCAAAGGTGAATACGTTGGGAGGCAACACTATAAGCCCCTATCTTTCTCAGTGTCTGATTAAAACTCCATAGCCATAAGTATTGCGTGAGTGTTAGCAATTGTAGAAGACTATATGATAGTTGAGTATGTGGAGTTTGCTAAATCGAAGCTCTGACATAGACCCTTCCTGAAAATAAGATGAATTGTAATTGTTTGATGACTGAGAATGAAGTTTGCTAGTTTTCAAGAAAGTTTATGGTCTATGTGTTAATATGTGAATAGCTTGTTACTTGATCTTGAGAAGTTTTATGAGATGAACTAATGTTATGACATATAATCATGCTAGAAAAGGTGATTGAAATTATCATCGATCAAACTTGTGCACCTGCTAGCATTCACACTTCATAAATTCTTTCTTTTATCATTTACCTACTCGAGGACGAGCAGGAATTAAGCTTGGGGATGCTGATACGTCTCCAACGTATCTATAAATTATGAAGCATTCATGCTATATTATTATCTGTTTTGGATGTTTATGGGTTTTATTATACACTTTTATATTATTTTTTGGGACTAACCTATTAACCGGAGGCCCAACTCATATTGCTGTTTTCTTGCCTATTTCAGTGTTTCGAAGAAAAGGAATATCAAACGGAGTCCAAACGGAATGAAACCTTCAGGAGCCTTATTTTTGGAACGGAAGCGATCCAGGAGACTTGGAGTTGAAGTCAAGGAAGCTTTGAGGTGGCCACGAGGGTGGAGGGTGCCCCCCTACTGGGTGTGCCCTGTCTCGTGGGCCCCTCGTGGCTCCCCCGACCGACTTCTTTCGCCTGTATATTCCCATATACCCTAAAAACATTGAAGCGAACAATAGATCGGGAGTTCCGCCGCCGCAAGCCTCTGTAGCCACCAAAAACCTTTCGGGAGCCCGTTCCGGCACCCTGCCAGAGGGGGAATCCCTCACCGGTGGCCATCTTCATCATCTCGGCGCTCTCCATGACGAGGAGGGAGTAGTTCACCCTCGGGGCTGAGGGTATGTACCAGTATCTATGTGTTTGATCTCTCTCTCTCTCTCTCTCGTGTTCTCTCTATGGCACGATCTTGATGTATCGCAAGCTTTGCTATTATAGTTGGATCTTATGTTGTTTCTCCCCCTCTACTCTCTTGTAATGAATTGAGTTTTCCCCTTGAAGTTATATTATCGGATTGAGTCTTTAAGGATTTGAGAACACTTGATATATGCCTTGCCTTGCTTATCTGTGGTGACAATGGGATATTCACGTGATCCACTTGATGTATGTTTTGGTGATCAACTTGCGGGTTCCTCCCATGAACCTATGCATAGGGGTTGGCACACGTTTTCGTCTTGACTCTCCGGTAGAAACTTTGGGGCACTCTTTGAAGTACTTTGTGTTGGTTGAATAGATGAATCTGAGATTGTGTGATGCATATCGTATAATCATGCCCACAGATACTTGAGGTGACAATGGAGTATCTAGGTGACATTAGGGTTTTGGTTGATTTGTGTCTTAAGGTGTTATTCTAGTATGAACTCTATGATAGATTGAACGGAAAGAATAGCTTCATGTTATTTTACTACAGACTCTTGAATAGATAGAACAGAAAGGATAACTTTGAGGTGGTTTCGTACCCTACCATAATCTCTTCATTTGTTCTCCGCTATTACTGGCTTTGGAGTGACTCTTTGTTGCATGTTGAGGGATTGTTACATGATCTATCTATGTTATTATTGTTGAGAGAACATGCACTAGTGAAAGTATGAACCCTATGCCTTGTTTCCTACCATTGCAATACCGTTTACACTCACTTTTATCATCAGTTACCTTGCTGTTTTTACATTTCCAGATTACAAATACCTATATCTACCATCCATATTGCGCTTGTATCACCATCTCTTCGCCGAACTAGTGCACCTATACAATTTACCATTGTATTGGGTGTGTTGGGGACACAAGAGACTCTTTGTTATTTGGTTGCAGGGTTGTTTGATTGAGACCATCTTCATCCTACGCCTCCCACGGATTGATAAACCTTAGGTCATCCACTTGAGGGAAATTTGCTACTGTCCTACAAACCTCTGCACTTGGGCCGACCCAACTAAAGGCCCACAAGATTTTGCGGACCATAATGGTCCGGCCCAACTAACGGCCCACGAGATTTTGTGGACCATAATGGGCTGGCCCAGCTAAAGGCCCACCAGATTTTGCGGGCCATAATGGGTTGGCTCAGCTAAAGGCCCACAAGATTTTGCGGGCCATAATGGGCTGGCCCAGGTAAAGGCCCACAAGATTTTTGCAAACCATAATGGGCCGTCCCAGCTAAAGGCCCACGAGATTTCGCCGACCATAATGGGCCGGCCCAGCTAAAGGCCCACAAGATTTTGAGGACCCTAGTAGGTCGGCCCATTAACTGGCTGCCATGTTTTGGGCCAAATGCCGGCCCATATTTGATCCGGCTATTAATAGCCTGCCACGTTTCGAGCCTAATAATGGCCCATATGAGATCCAGCCCGTTAAAAGCCTACCACGTTCCGGGCCAAATTACGGCCCAGATCAGGTCCGACCCTGTAAGAGGCGTTGGGCTAAATTATGGCCCATATCAGATTCAACCCATCAACTGGACGCTATGCTTTTGGGCCCACTTGCTAAAGGCCCATTTAATAATTCGGCCTGATATTAGTTTCAGCCTGTTAAAGGCTCGTTTAACATTTTGGCCCTATATTAATTTCGGCCTGTTAAAAGCCCGTCATATAGTTGGGCCTAACTACGGCCCAGTTTGCATTCGGCCTGCTCGCAACCGATAATCTGATTGGGCCAAACAAGGACCGAGACAATTTTGGCCTGTTAAAAGCCCGTGATTTGATTGGCACAATCATGGGTCGAGGTCCATTTCGGGCTGCTGCCGGCCTGTGAGTTGTTCGGCACGTTTCAGGCCCATTGAGTTTTCTTGCGAAAAGAGGGCCGGTGGTTTACTCGGCCTATTAAAGGCCCGAATCTACTAGTGGGCCAGTTTACATTTAGGCCTTTTAACAGACCAAGATGACGGTCCCCATGATGCGGATCATACATCGTGATTGCATGACGACCCGATTATGTACTGTAATTTTGGTTTGGCCGGTTTACTACGAAGACAAGATATATATACAGTAAAATAACTGCAGCATCGTGAATAAGAAAAAACATAGACTATACAATAAAGAAATTATGGCATATTACATCCACTGGGCATCAAACTGGGCATCAAAGTTTGCCACTATGATAATAAAGCACAAGCAGATAGCAGATTACATACACTGGGCATCAAAGATCACCACCAGTGCAAATAAACACGCCGACAAAATAATATACAAAACCGACAACACTTCAATAGAGTTCAAGAAAGGTTAGCCCTGCTCGGGAGCTGCAGCGCAAGCAGCTGAGCAAGCTGATGAGACTGCGCTTGCTTAACACTTATATCCTCCTCACTATGAAAGATAAACAAGCGAACAGATGATAGGTTTTGCACATAAAAGTATCAATGCTGACAATTCATCGCATTTCTTACTGACGAATAAAGTGACACAGTTTAAAATTGCATTAACACAACATGGTATTGTTCATGTCAAGACATGGCAGGAAATGACATTGTGAAGGAGTTGGAAGCTTCACGACACCACTGGATTACAGATCAAGAACTCATAAGTATCAATGGTTAGTGTGCTGTCAATTTATCCCATTTCAGATTGGCAAATAAAGAGACGGTTTAAATAATAGTAGAATGATATGGCATTGTTCATAGTTAAGACATTGCAGAATATGACATTGTGCTATAGTGGGTAGGTTCACCACACCACTGGATTACGGATCAAGAATAGAAGCATACATGCAGTGCAAAAGAAGATCACTTGCTCTGTATAGTTTAATTTACATGGTATGAAGAAGGAACTTGGTTGTACAACTGAAAACTTAAATTGAGAAGGACAAACTTTTGTTTATGAAATACATAATAAACTTTAAACATGCAATTCGATGCAAACACCAAAAATAAATAGCTGTTGCAGTCATGCCTAACCAAATATACACAACAAATTTTGAAGGCTTGAGAAGGAAAAACTTACATTATTGGTGAAGACAGGCTCTATAAAGCCCTTGTCCATGCTGATCGGGGGGGGGGGGAATTCAAGAAGTTTACCACATAATCTTCTTCATAAGCATTGCCTTTATTATATATTTTGTTAAGAGTAAATATAGATGTGATAATATAAGAAAAAATGGAGAATATTTAAGATAAGATGAAGAGTGATGCTACATAACAAAGTAGCTATAAATGTAACTACAACGATACAGGCAAAAGGTACAGCCAAGAGCAATGCAGAGCTAAACTTCTTCAGTACCATTGGTGTTATCCAACCTTATGGTAAGAGTAAATATAGATCTGATGTGTAGAAAATGGAGGGCAAAGGAAAATAAGCTGCAGAGTGATGGTACATGAACAACTACCTGTCAATATAAGTACACTGATAAAGGATAACAAGTACTTACAAGAACAATGCAGAGCTAAAAAAATTCATTGGCATTGGATATATTGTACACTAATGTAACCATTCATACATATCAGATAATTTGGAGCGAACAATTGATAAGCAAGCTATCATGCATACTGCTGTCACATAATGAACCAGGTATGTATGCAAGTACAGTGATACAAGACAACATGTACTAACAAGAGCAAAGCAGCGGGCAACATATTTGCGATATCCTGTCATTCTTTTCAAACACAACTCACATGCTTCCCGGTGAGCCTGCGCATTGGAGGACAACTTGCACGCCTCTCGGTCAGCCTGCGCACCGGATTGCACTCACATGCCTCCCGTTCAGTCAAGCAGTTGTCCGCACGGCACCTCCTATAGCCATTAAAATGAAGACATGTGGCGTCACATGAATGGTTAACATAACACACACGATTTGAATTATATCCGTAAGGCACATGCAGAAAAGTAGAAGTTCAAATTGTCATGTGATTTCATAGACAATACCTCATCTTGGGAACGAGACCAGTGCATAACAAGGTTTTTCCATTCAATGTCTTCTAAATTTAGCACAGGAGACTTCACCGGAAATTCGTTTATAGACTTTCCATTAAAGTGTGATTTCCTCAGGTAACACCGATACTGCTGCAATGCTTCCTTGAAAAGCACAAGCAAGCTTTGCTCGTCATGACTATCCAGATTGACCCTCGCCTACTTACAACAATGTAATGTAAATCATTGATGTGTTCAATCAGAAGAAAACAAGAAAATAATAACCATGAATAATAGCACTTACACGTAAGTTGGACAGGAAGATGTGAAAATGGTGTTTGTCTTCACTATAATCTTCCCATGATGGGAATATATGCACGTAGTCCTTAACAACATTGAAAGCATTGTCTTTTAAACTGGGAATAACTGGAATGGGGTTCCAATCTGCAGGAATTGGCCATCTCTACAGTTGGGATAGGTCTTCGGCCGATGGACTTGCTGTACTTTTTGCTGGAGTGGGATTTTTCTGTGGTACGGCTGGTGCTATGGCAACTGAAATCGGTATACCTTTTGCTGGAGTGCAGGTTCTGTGTGGTGGGGCTAGTGGTGTGGCCAGTGAAGTATGGGTACTGTCTGCTGGAGTCGGTCCTATGTTTTGTGTCACTGGTTGTACAGCCAATATAAGTGGGGTGATGTCTGATTTCTTCGGCACCACCGCGTTTTTCAAGGACTTTGCTGGTGCTCCTTCAGGTTTGGCAATCAACCTCTTCCTTTTTGATGTCTAATGCACAAGAACAACATTTGAGTGGAAAAACATGGTATGATGACAGATAGAATATGTATTGATAATGGATGGGCATGGCATCTCGACATATATGATGAGTAAACTAAGCAGATGGCGGTACAACAAAGTAGAAGAAATGCAAGACAACATATGCAAGATACGCGCAATCAATAAAACCTGCCAAATTAGAACAGGCACCTTGATGGGTGAACAGGACAGGCCATGTGCCTTTGACTCCTCGAGGTTAGAATAGTCATTAGGATCATATTTTGAACAAGAATCAACAGGTGGGGAGCGTATGAGTTTCATTGCATCCAGAATGGCACTCAATGCCTTGGTGCCAATTTTGTAAGTCATTGCAGTGTTTAGCTTCAAGAGTGGACTGCTGCTAGTACAACACAAAGCAGCTACACAGATCATAGTGTAGAAATAACGGGAAAACCGTAAGCATCCGAGTAAAATCAGGAAAGTGGAACTTGCTGGAATATGGCCCAGTTCTTTTGGGCGATTCTCCTAGAATCTTGAGAATCGACCCTCCACCAACTTCTCCCAGAATCTTATATCCATATTTTTTTTACAATCCTAGTTGTTCACATCCCAACTAGATAGGATTGTAAAAAAAATATGAGTTCAAGATTCTGGTAGAAGCTAGGTGGAGAGTTGGTTCTAAAAATTATGGGAGAATCGGCCAAAAGAACTGGGCCTATATGTGCTAGTATTGCCGGTACGGCTAGAAAGGTTTCGGATACCAGCTCTCTTCAATTGAAGGTGCGGTACTGTTAATATCAATGTAACTCTCAAAGGCGACACGGCTCCCCGCATTTCCTTGCTATTCTTATAGGATTCAAGTGGGCAGGCCACTACAAATCCTATTCCTATGTTTACAAAATCCTACGAATCAAAGAGGCCCAAAGAGTTCAAAGTGTCCATCACAACTGACCTTATAGACCTCTACACTACAAATGTCCCTGCTCATCTTCACTACAAGGAACATATTGTACTACTATCATACTCGCATTCCAAAATATAAGTCTTTGTAGAGATTTCCACTATGGATCACATACAGATGTATCCAGATAGAGTGTAGATTCACTCATTTTGCTCCATATGTAGTCCATGGTGGAATCTATACAAAGACTTGTATTTAGGAACGGAGAGAGTACTTATTAGAGAAGAACGGAAGAGGAACATGCTAAAGAAGAGCAAGCAGATTTTGGATAATAAAATGTTCATTGTGCAGTGCCCACACATGATGAACCAGAGCGCATTAAGAATGCAACTCCCTGCTGTCTCTCTATATGTGGTGCACGTACTTTTTGAAAGTAAAGTAAGAACATTAGCTGACCAATTAAATGTTATATGTTTTAGTAATATCAGCATTATACCAGATACGTACTTGAGGAACAAGTTTGGAATTATGAGTGGCATGTTGTTTAGCTTGATGGATTCAGGAGCAGTGCTAAGCAGGTACGATGATGGTACTGAATATAAAGGCATGTCTGCATGCAAGTCGCGTGACTTTTGTCATTTGGGCCAGTCGACCATTTCAGGTGGTTGCATGAAGATCCTACGTCTCCTAACCCTTCTCCTTCCTCGTCTCTGATTCTTCCCATACAGAACACTGCACGGGCTGCCGGCCGGACCACCGGCCCACACTGCGTGTGTTCCTCTGCCACCCCCACCCCCGCCCCCACCCGCGTCGAGTTTTCTTTGTTTGGTGAGGCCCCACCACCGCCCCCCACAACCACCTTCCCCACCCGAGCCCCTTCCTTCGCACCGGCGAACTCCGGCGAGCTCTGAAAAATCGAATGACCCAATTTTGAAATTTAGTCTACTGTGTTTTAACTAGTGTGGAATATAAAAGGGGAAAACCATAAGCATTGGGAGTATAGTGTTGAGTGTGCCATGGTGGATCTGAAGGTGCAAAGTGGACAAAGGCAACTTCGAAACCAATGTTTGCTTTCAACTAGCAAGTAAGTGATGGACAAGAAATCAGAGTAAAGCAGCGACGCTCTATTTTCCTGCTGCGATAAATAAGTTGAGCAGATACGAAAAAGTACCGCCTCTGGTGCGGCACCGTGTATGCATCTGCTGAGAATTTGACGGTGCTGTGGTAGCGATGGCTGTCGGCGGCGTGGAAGCAGATCTTGGAGGGTAGACGGTGGCGGCGGGGCGCGATGGACGAGACGGTCGTAGGAGCGGCGCTGGCAAGGTGGACGACGATGGGGATGAAGCGAGAGGACGGGATGCAAGGATCCCAGTCTGAAGCCGTGGATGAGAGAGGTCGATCTCTTGTAATGGACGGCGGCGTCAGGGTATCAGCTCTAGCATGGTGGAGGAGGACGGTGGTGAATGAGGTGGCAGACGGAGGAGGCTGGGGTGGAGAGGGTGTTTTGGCGCCCATGGAGTACGAATGGGGAAATAGAGGTAGAGAGTGATACGTCTCCAACATATCTACTTTTTCAAACACTTTTACCCTTGATTTGGACTCTAACTTGCATGATTTGAATGAAACTAACCCGGACTGATGCTGTTTTCAGCAGCACTGCCATGATGTTGTTTTATGTGTAGAAAACAAAAGTTCTCGGAATGTCCTAAAAATCCTCGGAGGCACTTTTTGGAAAATATAAAAAATACTGGAGAAAGAATCAAGACCAGGGGGCCCACACCCTGTCCACGAGGGTGGGGGGCGTGCCCCCCTGTCTCGTGGCCTCCCCGAGGCTCCGCCGACCTCAACTCCAACTCCATATATTCCGTCTCGCGGAGAAAAAAATGAGAGAGGAAGTTTCATCGCGTTTTACGATACGGAGCCGCCGCCAAGCCCTAATCTCTCCCGGGAGGGCTGATCTGGAGTCCGTTCGGGGCTCCAGAGAGGGGGATTCTTCGCCATCGTCATCATCAACCATCCCCATCACCAATTTCATGATGCTCACCGCCGTGCGTGAGTAATTCCATCATAGGCTTTCTGGACGGTGATGGGTTCGATGAGATTTACCATGTAATCAAGTTAGTTTTGTTAGGGTTTGATCCCTAGTATCCACTATGTTCTGAGATTGATGTTGCTATGGCTTTGCTATGCTTAATGCTTGTCACTAGGGCCCGAGTGCCATGGTTTCAGATCTGAACCTATTATGTTTTCATGAATATATGTGTGTTCTTGATCCTATCTTGCAAGTCTATAGTCACCTATTATGTGTTATGATCGGACAACCCCGAAGTGACAATAATCGGGATACTTCTAGGTGATGACCGTAGTTTGAGGAGTTCATGTATTCACTATGCGCTAATGCTTTGTTCCGGTTCTCTATTAAAAGGAGGCCTTAATATCCCTTAGTTTCCGCTAGGACCCCGCTGCCACGGGAGGGTAGGACAAAAGATGCCATGCAAGTTCTTTTCCATAAGCATGTATGACTATATTCAGAATACATGCATACATTACATTGATGAATTGGAGCTAGTTCTGTGTCACCCTATGTTATAGATATTACATGAGGAATCGCATCCGACATAATTATCCATCACGTATCCAATGCCTACGAGCTTTTCACATCTTGTGCTTCGCTTATTTACTTTTCCGTTGCTATTGCTACAATCACTACAAAACCCAAAATCATTACTTTTTCCACTATTACCTTTATTATCATATTACTTTGCTACTAAATACTTTGTTGCAGATACTAAGTTATCCAGGTGTGGTTGAATTGACAACTCAACTGCTAATACTCAATAATATTCTATGGCTCCCCTTGTGTCGAATCAATAAATTTGGGTTGAATACTTTACCCTCGAAAGCTGTTGCGATCCCCTACACTTGTGGGTTATCAGAGAGGAAGGGGGAACCATGTCTTCAGGGTGCGCTTGTCTCAAATGCGAGGAAATTTACAAACTTAGCCCCCGTTTCAAATTTCCTACATCACAACAATATTAGTTGGTTGGGGATAGGACGGTAATCTCGCATACACCGAATATTTGGTGACGAGAGTTTGTTTTTGGCGCCCATCATGTATGAATCAGGGAGGGAGTCGATTTCGCCCGAGGAGACACTGTGTTTTGGCGCCCACCGTGTATGAATCCGGGTGAGAGGCGGCTATGTCACATTTGAGTGAAATTACAAACCTACCCCTATCAAAACCTATAGAAATCGAGCAGATAGGCTTTGCGTGGCAGGGATAGGCAGTAGTAATTTCCATCTCGCAGATTTTGGTTTCGGGCGGTTACCGCGACTTTGCCCGCTTCGTTCAAATTTTGCCGAGTGTTTACCATGCCAACTCAATTAGAATCCAATTTGTATTCTATTTTTTTGGGCAAGATCCATTTTCAATTGGAATAAAATTCTATATACAACATTTTTTATATATACTTTCAAAAGCACAACAAAGAATTCTGCTCCTTTATATGTATAATATGATCTACAAATACAATGATATCAAAATCATAAGGTTGAATTCAAAAAATTTAAACCAAATTATGTTCTACTAAAATGTATGGATCAGTAATATCTACATATTAAATAACATAGATGCGCGTGAATTCATATGAGTATGCATGTCTGATAGATCAATTTTGGTTTGAGTATGGATTACATGTATCATCATCTCAAATTCAAATATTTGAATCCCTTTTATGTTCACTCCTTTCACGCCCATCTCTCTCTCGCATGGATGATCCTTCATGTAGCTATCACTCTCTTTTCTCCAGTTCACCCGCACGCTCACTTCATGTTTCTCCTATCATCGCAAACATGGTCTCTCAACGTCTCCCTTGAGAAGTGTCACACTCTCCCTATCATTATACATTACATGGTTTTCATTATCTCTCACGTCTCTACCATTCTCTGGTATCACTAGGTACCTAAGCTTTCTTTTTCACTGCCACACACACACAGTCTCCACTCATCTTTCACTTTGTATTTCTCTCTATGGGATTCTCTCACACACCCTATATGTCTCTAGATATGACTCATACCACTAAATTACTCTCTCTCTCTCTCTCTCCTGTAGACACAACATTTGTTGCGGTCTCCTTTTCGTCTCCATCCCAGACTGACATTATTCATTTGTTTACCGACCAGACAAACTCCCTCCCTCTCTCTCTCTCTCTCACACACACACACACACAACTCCTGCTTCCACTCCCCTTCCCAACTACCATCTCTCTCTCTCTCACACACAAAACTATCGCTTTCGCACCCCCGACTCGTATTTCTCTCACAAACATTTATCGACTAGCCCCTGGAAAGGTTTATACACCCGCACACTCGTGCTTCCACTATCGCATACATGTCTCTCTCCGCTCCTTGTATCTATGTAGATTTTTCTTCCCTTCTTGAGACACGCCCTCTCAATCGTGCACAGACACTATCGCCTCATTTTAAGCTGATACCTCTCGCACACACACTCTTTGTGTCTTTGTTACACATGCACTCTGTCCTCCTCCTCTCTCCCTCTCTCTCTCACACACACATGGGCTTTTTGCAACAACTAGCAAGATGCCCATGCATTGCACGGAACGTCAAGATGCATTTGTATGAGTAGTTTATCTTGTGGGAGAAAAGGATGAACGAGGGAAGGCCTTATTTGCAAATGTGGAGAGGGGTGTGGGTATCGTTTTGCAAAATTGCCATAGTTTCCTTCCTATCTGTCAGATATAGATCGGACGGCCTATATTGCAGGATGGCAGGCACACGATCATCACCGACTATGCTTTTTATAAGAGTAGGGGTAAAAAGCAGAGTTGGTGATGATGGTGGGCCTGCCATCCTGCAATATAGGCCGTCCGATTTATATTGACGGATAGGAAGGAAACTAAGGCAATTTACCCGCACTCCTCTCCACATTTGCAGATAAGGCCTTCCCTCGTTCATCCTTTTCTCCCACAAGACCTTGATGTTCCGTGCAACGCACGTGCATCTTGCTAGTAAGAGTAGAAATTAGACATATACCACTTCTCGAATCTTGAAACCAACAACATTCCTCCCTTATCTCATCAAAACCGCCAAAGGAATATATTTTGAGTGAAACATAATTTTTTTTAGTGATATACGTATTTCAAAACTAGACTTTTTTCTATCAAATCGGTGAATATGTATTAATCTACTTTGATCGTGTGGCAATGCATTGACACATTGCTAGTAGTTATTATAATTTTTTGGACACCAGACAAACGGTGGAGTACATATATGAAGAGGTACACACACACAGTCGGTCTCTCGCTGTCTCGCACACATGAGAGTTACGTAAAGGCAACATTAACAAATAAACCCTAAAACCCTAGGTGCATGATTGTTGCATGCGCGGGTACCGGGTACATGGTGGAGCGCACCTTTGTAGGAATAGTCAGCTCGCGTGATAATTTGATCCGTAGGAGTTGATGGTCGGGACCACAGGTGAACGACTTGGAGGCGGTGGCTCGCCAGTTGCCACAGATCAAGTAGCCACGTTTAAAATATCATTTTTTAGCGGGGTTAAGAGTTCCGATTTTCAATGGAGCGTTATAAGTACTAAGTAGGAGTAGTTTTTAGAACGATAGGTATGGAGCGAAAATGGAATTCATAATTACTACTACGTACCTCCTTGGCGTATGGTTGTATGGGTTTATGTTGCGAGATGTTGAACCTGGTAGTTCTAGGGCAAATACTATGGTTTAGATGTTGGTTTTTAAGTAATGTAAATCGGAAGGGGAAAACCTTCTTTGATTAAAAAAAAACTACTACCTCCGTTCTGGTTTACTAGTCCCCATCGTATTTTGGGTCAAAGTTTGTCCATGAATTTTACTTGTAAAATGTGAATGGAAAACGAGATTTTGTTATACCCAAAGAAAAAAGGATTGGAGGGAGTGATTGCTCTGACACGGACATGACCTCTCATAGCGTAGACATTGAACCGACACGTCGGCCAAGTGGGCCCACTTGCTTCAGGCCCGGCTGAACACGCCTCCTCGGCGCATGCAACCGGCTTCAGACTGCCCCGCCTGCCTTCATTGAATCCACGCGTGTGCCGGCAACTGCTACCTCTTGAGCACTGCGTGGTTTTCCCTTGAAGAGGAAAGGGTGATGCAGCAAAGTAGCATAAGTATTTCCCTTAGTTTTGAGAACCAAGGTATCAATCCAGTAGGAGGCTCCATGAAAGTCCCTCGTACCTACACAAAGAAACAAGAACCTCGCAACCAACGCGATAAAGGGGTTGTCAATCCCTTCACGGTCACATGCGAAAGTGAGATCTAATAGAGATAATAAGATAAGATAAATATTTTTGGTATTTTTATGATATAGATTGGAAAGTAAAGATTGCAAAATAAAATAGATCGGAAACTTATATGATAGAAAATAGACCCGGGGACCATAGGTTTCACTAGTGGCTTCTCTCAAGATAGCATAAGTATTACAGTGGGTGAACAAATTACTGTCGAGCAATTGATAGAAAACTGCATAATTATGAGAATATCTAGGCATGATCATGTATATAGGCATCACGTCCGCGATAAGTAGACCGACTCCTGCCTGCATCACTACTATTACTCCACACATCAACCGCTATCCAGCATGCATCTAGAGTATTAAGTTCATAAGAACAGAGTAATGCATTAGGCAAGATGACATGATGTAGAGGGATAAACTCAAGCAATATGATATAAACCCCATCTTTTTATCCTCGATGGAAACAATACAATACGTGCCTTGCTGCCCCTGCTGTCACTGGGAAAGGACACCGCAAGATTGAACCCAAAGCTAAGCACTTCTCCTATTGCAAGAAAGATCAATCTAGTAGGCCTAACCAAACTGATAATTCGAAGAGACTTGCAAAGATAAACAATCATACATAAAAGAATTCAGAGGAGATTCAAATATTTCTCATAGATAAACTTTATAATAAACCCACAATTCATCGGATCTCGACAAACACACCGCAAAAAGAGTTACATCGAATAGATCTCCAAGAAGATCGAGGAGAACTTTGTATTGAGATTCAAAGAGAGAGAAGAAGCCATCTAGCTAATAACTATGCACCCGAATGTGTGTGGTAAACTACTCACAACTCATTGTAGAGGCTATGGTGTTGATGTAGAAGCCCTCCATGATCGATTCCCCCTCCTATGGAGTGCCGAAAAAGGCTCCAAGATGGGATCTTATGGGTACAGAAGGTTGCGGCAGTGGAAATAGGGTTTCGTGGTGCTCCTGGATGTTTTCAGGGTACAGAGGTATATATAGGCGAAGGAGGTCGGTCAGGGGAGCCACGAGGGGCCCATGAGGGTGGGAGAGCGCCCACCCCCCTAGGGCGCGCCCTCCTGCCTCATGGACGCCTCGGCTGCTTCTTGATGTTCACTCCAAGTCTCCTGGATTGCGTTTGTTCCAAAAAGATCTCTCCTGAAGGTTTCATTCCATTTGGACTCCGTTTGATATTCCTTTTCTTCGAAACACTGAAATAGGCAAAAAACAGCAATTTGGGTTGGGCCTCCGGTTAATAGGTTAGTCCCAAAAATGATATAAAAGAGTATAGTAAAGCCCATAAACATCCAAAACGGGTAATATAATAGCATGGAACAATCAAAAATTATAGATACGTTGTAGACGTATTAGCAACACGTCCTTCCGCGAGTCGGCCAGCATTTTAGAACACAAAAAATGACCAAAATATAATTAATTACGCATGGTCTTGACTTGTTGTGCTCGCACTGGTAGCAGGAACTCGAGGTTTTTCTTTATTTATAACTCTCCTCACATTTTTTTGGCTTTGAAGTGAATCATGGTTGTGGACATTATGTATGAATGTGCAGATATCTGTGAACATGAGTTTGATGTGGAAGTTAAACTTGGAATATCGGGCTTGCGCGTGAACTATACAATGTCCAATGCTTCATCTGTTATTGTTTGGAAAGTAATTGCTGTTATTACATGACCCCCAAAAAAATTTTGTGCCACATCAGTAGATGCACCGACATCACATCAGGCATGCTGACTGGATAAACATTTGAACCTAGCTATTATGAAGGAAATTTTGTATTGACAACAGTTTTAGATAGCAGGAGACGTCTAGCCTGCTCTGCCTCTGCTAGCTTATTTCTGGCTTCTTCCATCTCTTCTTTGGCTTGGGTGAAGAGAGCATCTAATTGCTCTTTTAGCTTCTTCAGGAACTCAGCTACATTCTCAAGGGCTGCTGCACGCTTTCTTTCAGCCTTTACTAGAGCCACGAGGACACGAACAACCGACGACTCCACCTGGCTTGTGTGTAATCCAACATCATCTGGGAATTTGCACCTTGTGTCTAATGCAGCATCATTAGGGAACTGGCACCTTGTGTGTAATCCAGCCTCATTTTGGAAACATGATCTCGAGGTTGACCATACTTCCCTCCTCGCAGGAACTGCATCATGACATGAAGTTACTTCTTTTTTAGATCAATACTCAGAGCAACCCAGATCCATTTAGTAGAAGCCAGATAAACAGGACTCGGAGAAGCGAATTCAAAAGGAAAAAAAATAAAAACAGACTACAAGGTGAGAACACCCACTTCCTACATCAAGCTAAAAACGAAAGCATTAGGACGATTAAGACTCTTCTTATTACACATGGAAGAACACGAGGCTAAGAGAAACAGAAACTACAACATATACACATCGAAGAACACGAGGCTAAACGAAAGTAATTGAAAGGGTGTTACTTACCAAAGCTCGTTTTACAGGTTCGATGCAACTCCTCTTTAACTTGCCACGCTCCTTGAAGATGTCCCCAGTATCCCGTGTTTGGTCTTCATTGCTCCTCTGCATGTTCGCACTCGTGGTTTATAAATCTGAACATGGCAAGAAAAATATACTACTCGCGCATCTTGTGGGCAACATTAAAGCACTCGTCTGCCATGTTAGAGCATCCCCAACAGAATCGCAATGCGCGGGGCTTTAAAAAAGCATTTACAGTGTACATGATACCAGCTAAGATACCACCATTATGGCCAACCTTAATCATTGCATGTAATAATCAAGTGCACCTTGAAATATGAACATGTGTGGGGCGTGTATGTTTTTAATGACTTGAGACTATACCTCGCTCGGCATGCAAGATGACTTATTATGCACCGTTCCCCATACCTACAGGAAGCCTGTTCGTCTCCAAATCTTTTCCTCTCCATGTGTGGAAACAATATACCTACCAGACTCTCCTTCTCCCTCCGGCGGTCCCACCGCTCCACCCTGTGTGAAAAAAATCTGCATGCATGACTCTCCTCCCCCCGCACTCGTCCAATCCGTTGTGACCAGCAATATTTCCACCCCTTACCTCCCCTGTAATTTACTCCAACAAATATGCCCACGTAGTTGTTACATTAATCATGCAACATATCTTACGAGGCACTGCTTCAGTTACTTAACTGCAAGTGCATTGGGTCATTGACATATGGGCCCGACAGGGGTCTGGCCCACGTGTCAGTGACGCAACTGGACCTGCAGTTAAGTCAGTGCAGCTCAGTCCATATCTTACATAGGTGTGCCATTGCTCGCTATAAATACTGCGCCTCCCACGTCATTCGAAAGAACACTCATGTTCATCGCTATCTCCTCTCCCTCCCTCTCACGTCGACCACCATGGCATCACCCCTCCCAAGCCCTAGGCGCCCCTCGCTGCACCGCCCAGACGGTCACGCATCGCCGTTCCGTTCCTTGCCACCACTAGTCGAGGAGGACTGAGGGAGTCCCGGATTAGGGGGTGTTCGGATAGTCGGACTATACCTTTGGCCGGACTCCTGGACTATGAAGATACAAGATTGAAGACTTCGTCCTATGTCCGGATGGGACTTTCCTTGGCATGGAAGGCAAGCTTGGCGATACGGATATGTAGATATCCTCCCATTGTAACCGACTTTGTGTAACCCTAGCCCTCTCCGGTGTCTATATAAACCGGAGGGTTTTTAGTCCGTAGGATGAACAACAATCATACCATAGGCTAGCTTCTAGGGTTTAGCCTCTCTAATATCGTGGTAGATCTACTCTTGTACTATCCATATCATCAATATTAATCAAGCAGGAGTAGGGTTTTACCTCCATCGAGAGGGCCCGAACCTGGGTAAAAACATCATGTCCCTTGTCTCCTGTTACCATCCGCCTAGACGCATAGTTCGGGACCCCCTACCCGAGATCCGCCGGTTTTGACACCGACATTGGTGCTTTCATTGAGAGTTCCGCTGTGCCGTCGCCATCAGGAAGGATGCCTCATCCCGTCTTTAAAGACGACACTGTTGCCAAGGGAGCTTTGGCTATCGGCCAAACTCTTCGGCTAGGCAGTTTTCTTATGACCGCCTGTTCGGCCGCCGCGACGATGATGACTTCTTGGGTCATCGAAAGCAATCTCCACGTCAACTCGGAAGTCGCCGAGCAGTTAGATCCGATGGAGCTCTCTTCCTTAAACGAGCTCTTGGATCGCATCGCCGCCCTGGGAGTCGCCACAGACTACGATCAGATTGGGCCTAAACCCGATCCGAGAGAGATTAACTCTCCCCAGGTCACCCACCACGTTGCAGTGGTGGAGGAACAATGCGGCAAGCCTTCATCTATCTTAAGGACTAGTTATGTCCGGATTCCCGATCCCTCCAAGCCGGATACCCGCGGAGGGGAGGACGTCACTCAAGCCCTGAACCTAAAGTCAGGCAGCGGGCTAGATTCATTGGACAACATCCAAGAACCCAAGCTTCCGAGTTCGGAAACTCCTTGGCCCCCGAGTCTCAGATTGGGTGAGGTTTCAGATTTAATTCCACCCGCCCACCCAAATATAAGGGACCTATCCCAAATTCGGCAAGAGCCCGCAGAAACAGTACACCATTACTGGGCCAGATTCCTCCTGGTCATGAACAGGACAAAGGACTGCCGCGAGGAGGATGCAATTTCATTCTTCTGTAATAATTGCACGGACAATGGAATCCTCAACGCCATAAGTCATCGTGAAATTACACACTTTGCTGACTTGGCATCCATAGTACGAAAGTACTGTGCGATGGAAAGCGCCTAGAAAACCAAAATAAATTTTTGGGACAATCCGGCCCTGAATACAACCCCAGTCCGAAATAAAAGGGTGCATTATCGCCAGGCACCTGGGTTAAACACCAAAAAGCAAAAACCCTCTATAGGGCATGGAACCGTACTGGAGGGATGGCTCAATGGACCCTATAAAATTCATAGTACAGAGGGCGCCACACTAACTCATAGCCTTAGAGCATGTTGGATACTCCGGAAGGTGGCCAGAAGTGGCGAAGAGCTTCTAACTCTAGAATTCACAGAGCACCATCCCAGGGATACCAGTACGGTATTAACAGTCTTCGAGACTTTCGCATCAACTAATATGCGGAAACGAACACTCCGCAGCCTTGCCGAAGTCTACCAAGTAGCAACAATAAGCCCATGGAGTGACACGGCTATTACCTTTAATGCCAGTGATGAACCTAAATTCCGAACAGCCCGAGCACCAGCCGCATTGGTCCTCAGTCCAATAGTGGACGACTTTCGCCTTACCAAGGTACTCATGGACGGTGGCAGCAGATTGAACCTCATTTATGAGGAAACCCTTCGAAAAATGGAATAGACTGGAGCCGCATTGAGAGAAGCAGCACAACCTTTAGAGGAATAATCCCCAGTCAGAAAGCGTGCTGTACAGGAAAAATCACACTGGATGTGGTGTTCGGCACGCCGGATAATTACAGGTCCGAGGAGGTCACGTTCCAAGTGGCCCCGTTCAGCAACGAATACCACGCTCTATTAGGGTGAGAGGCATTCACAATTTTTCAAGCTATACCCCATTACGGGTACATGAATCTCAAAATGCCCGGACCCAACAGAACCATCACTCTTGCTAGTGACACGGACATAGCACTCCGCGCGGAAAATAAGATAGCCGCACTGGCCCTTGAGGTACTATCCGAAGCCCTAGCGGCCGAGGAACTGACTGCGCTGCGCTCCATGGTGAACAGGGACGACGTGATAGTCGATAAAAGATCCAAGTCCACCTCCTTTAAACCGGCGTATGAAATAGTCAAATTCCAAGTCCATCCAACGGACCCTACGAAAACGGCCTCCATCGGGGTGCAATAAAACCCTGATGTAGACACCGCACTACGAGAATTCCTACGCGAAAATTGGGACATTTTTGCCTGGCACCCTTCAGACATGCCAGGAATCCCACGTCGGCTGGCCGAGCACAGCCTAAACATCCTAAAAGGATTCAAGCCAGTCAAGCAGGCTCTTCGGAGTTTCTCCGAACCTAAGAGACAATCCATGGGAGAGGAGCTAGCCAAACTACTGGAGGCCGGATTCATCAGAGATATAAAACATCCGAATTGGCTAGCAAACTTGGTGATGGTACCAAAGAAGGACAAATCCTGGCGCCTATGCATCGATTTCAAGGAACTCAACAAGGCTTGCCCAAAGGATCCCTTCCCCCTCCCACACATCGATCAAATTATCGACGCAACCGTAGGACACGATTCATTGTGTTTCCTCGACGCATACTCCGGCTACCATCAAATTAAGATGGCAGAGCCAAACCAAGCCGCAACGGCATTCATCACCCCATACGGCCCATTCTGCTTCAACACAATGCCCTTCGGGCTCAAAAACGCCGGCGCAACATATCAGTGCATGATTCAGACATGTCTGGCAAACCAGATCGACAAAACAGTGGAGGCATACGTAGATGACGTGGTCGTCAAAACCAAGCATGTCAAAACTCTAGTAGACGACTTGAGGCTCACATTCGACAACCTATGAACATATGACATCAAGCTTAACTCAGAAAAATGCGTTTTCGGCGTACCAGCCAGAAAGCTCTTGGGCTTCATTGTATCCGGTAGAGGAACTGAAGCAAACCGAGCCAAGATCCGAGCTCTGTTACAATTGGATATTCCAAAGGACCTCAAGCAAATACAAAAATTGACTGGATGCATGGCGGCTCTAAGCCGCTTTATCTCCCGCTTGGGAGAAAAGGCATTACCCCTTTATCGCCTCCTCCGGCGCACCGAACACTTCAAGTGGACGGATGCCGCCACGGCCGGACTCGAAGAAATAAAAGCCATATTGGCAACAAACCTGGTCCTGGCCGCGCCTAACATCGGCGAACCAATGCTATTATACATTGCGGCAGCTTATCAAGTTGTAAGCGCAGTGCTCGTCGTTGAACGAGAAACGGACGGACACAAATTCCCCCTTCAAAAACCAGTTTACTATGTGTCCACTGTCCTCACTCCATGCAAGTCACAGTACCCGCATTATCAAAAGATAGCATACGTGGTGTTTATGGCATCCCGGAAGCTGCGACACTACTTTCAAGAGTGTTCGATAACAGTAGCCTCTGAAGTACCTCTTAACAATATTATAAACAACCGCGACGCGACGGGCCGGATTGCTAAATGGGCCATTGAGCTCCTCCCGTTCGACATAACCTATAAGCCACGGCGAGCTATTAAGTCGCAAGTTTTGGCCGACTTCGTCGCCGAATGGACTGAAGCCGAACTCCCTAAAGAGTACGACACATATTCCAACTGGATCATGCACTTTCACGGCTCCAAAATGTTAGCTAGTCTGAGGGCTGGCGTTGTTCTGACGTCCCCAACAGGAGATACAGTTCAATACGTACTCCAGATAATGTATACGGACTCCAACAATGCAGTCGAATACGAGGCCCTTCTACATGGTCTCCGGATGGCAGTCTCCATGGGCATCCAACGCCTAGAGGTGCACAAGGATTCGAACCTCGCGATATCCCAAATAAATGGAGACTTTGATGCCAAGGATCCAAAAATGGCAGCTTATCGCAACGCCATCCTAAAAATGTCAGCTCGGTTCGAGGTGCTCGAATTTCACCATATAGCTTGGGAAAACAATCATGCAACAGACGTCTTGGCATGCATTGGCACAAAGCGCGATGCAGTCCCCCCCAACATTTTCTTGGAGAGGCTATTCAAGCCATCCGTTTTATGGGACGGGGAATCCGGAAATAACAGCCCGGACCCAACCGCAACGCCCGACACCGAACATTCTGTCACAACGGGAGGCTCTGCTAACGAAGTAACATCCTCAGCCCACGTAATAATGGCAGTCATTGCCCGGTGGACAGAACCATTCCTAGCCTACCTAACCAGGCAGGAACTTCCCGAGGACCAAAACGAGGCATGCTGCATAGTGCGGCGATCTAAAGCCTATAAAGTCCATGAGGGAGAGCTTTATAAGAAGGGAAAACTTTGTTTTTGCCACTCTAGTTTTTGCCAACTTTGCTTATGCCACTCTAGAATTTGACATTTCACTTTTGTTACTCTTAGCTTTTGAAAATATATCACTTTTGCCATTCCGTGGCAAAAGCAAAAAATTTAGAGTGGCAATTGTGATACATGTCAAAAGCTAAGAGTGGCAAAAGTGAAATAAACAATTATCGTTTTTGCCATGAAATGGCATTTGTGATGTATTGTCAAAAGCTAAAAGTGGCAAAAGTGAAATGTCAAATTCTAGAGTGGCATAAGCAAAGTTGGCAAAAACTAGAGTGGCAAAAACAAAGTTTTCCCTTATAAGAAAAGCACCACCAGAGTCCTTCAAAGGTGTATCTCCGAAGAGGAAGGGCGGGATCTTCTGGCTGAAATTCATGCCGGACTCGCGGGCACCACGCCGCAGCCCGGACCCTTGTAAGCAAGGCCTTCCGTACATGATTTTGTTGGCCGATGGCCCGGGCAGATGCTCAGGACTTAGTCCAACGATGCGTCGATTGCCAGCTCTTTGCTAACCAAAGCCATATGCCACCCACCGCCCTCCAAACTATACCCATCACCTGGCCCTTTGCAGTCTGGGGGCTTGACATGGTTGGACCCCTTAAAGGAGGAACCCACAAGCAAAAATACCTACTGGTCATGGTGGATAAATTCACCAAATGGATAGAGGCCAAGCCTATTAAGACGGCCGAATCCGGACCGGTGATAGACTTCATATCAGGGGTCGTACACTGTTACGGCGTCCCCCACAGCATCATCACTGATAACGGCACGAACTTTACGGCCGACGAGGTCAAACTCTGGTGCAAAAACATGGGCATCAAGCTCAACTACGCTTTAGTCTATCACCCACAAACTAACGGTCAAGTCGAGCGAGCAAATGGTCTAATCATGAGCGGCATCAAACCCAGATTAGTGTGGTCCCTCAAGGAATCTAACATGCACTGGGTAGAGGAGCTCGACTCCGTACTCTGGGGGCTGCAGACCACGCGAATCTCACCACCGGATTCACACCATTCTTTATGGTATACGGCACAGAGGCAGTTCTGCCCTGCGACATAATTCATGACTCACCTCGCGTGCGCATGTACGAAGAAAGAGAAGCCGAACTCGATCAGCAGGACAGTTTGGATGCCTTGGAGGAGGAGCGTGACATGGCAAAAGCCCCTTTCGCATTCTATCAACAGCAGGCTCGAAGATATCAAAGCAGAGAAGTACGGGCCAAAACTTACAATGTTGGCGAGTTAGTTCTACGCCTGCCGGACAAGAAAAAGTACAAACTCAAGCACAAATGGGAAGGTCCCTTTATTATTTACCAAGTCCTGACTGGTGAAGCGTACCGTCTGCGAGATGCGTCGGATAACCGACTCGAGCCGAACCCATGGAACGCAGCCCGTCTCCGAAGATTCTACGCCTACCGCCGGACTCTGTGTTCGTCTCCTTCCTCTGTCTATTTTTTACACATTAGCTATCTTATATTTCTCTCCTTCTCCCTCCCTTTCTCTTACAGCCTTTAAGGGCTCGTTCGCGCCTTGTTCACACACAATTGACGCGCTATCCGCGCTCATTATACCTGGGGGCTTCTTTAACAGAAGCTTGTTTATACGGGCCTCATGCCCAACACATGTGTCACACTTCCACATGTACCTTTTATTCACCATTATATGCATCGATATGACTTAAGTTTTGGCCAAGCTGGGTTGCCTGGCTCCTGTGCTTACCCCTACGTTCCCGATTGTTCGGCTAGGCGATAAAGGGAGCACCTCTGCGATTGTTACTGCCGGGTCAGCCGGATGTGTACCTCAGACTGGGTGAAGCCGAAAGCTAGCATTCTTAAGGGAATATTCGGTCGATGAACTAAAGATGATTTCTCACTTGTTTATTTATCCGCCCCCAGATGCTTTTCTGCTTTTTTCGCAGTCCGGACATGCACTTTAGGGCATGCCTCCCAGGGAAAGGAACCCCTAACGGAACTATTCTCCCTGGAAGATGTTTCTTACTAACCATGTAATATAACATAACTAGTTGGGCACTTGTCTGTTCAAGCACTAATGACCCCTACGCCTGGTCTCCACGCATGCCCCGGTTCTTACATAACCGAGAGGGTATTCGGACACACTCCGGACTATTGGGTCCCGAGGTTGAAGCGAAAAGGTCCGCCATGACAAACGATCTACAATCTGGCTAGAAGGCATTTTACATGTCATCTTAAATTACATAGTCAATTTGACTGGGTATATTCCTCTTCAATACCTTCCAACAGGCTGTCTAGTTTACAGTCCTGTTGGGAATATTTGGCGGCCAACTCTACCTGGCCGTACACTAAGCTCACAGGGATCTCCTTCCCGTCGGGCCCCACAGGTCCGAGCTCGGCCATGTGGTTTGGGTCAGCCTTCGTGTACCGCGTCTTCACCATGGCCCAGGCCTCCCTGGCGCCTTAACGGCATGCCGATATCTTCCATAATCGGAAGCGCCGCAGCGCTCCCTTCAGCTTCTCTACAAGCTCTCCAAGGCCTTCGGGCATGGAGACGGATGGCCACAAGACCTGGGCGACGCCTTGCATTACCTGGCGAACTCGTTCATGCAGTTGTGAGAGCTCGGGAAGAAGGTCACCCGTAGAACCGGGCATTTCCTCTGCATGCCGACCTGCCAGCATACCTACAGACATAACTCTGTCAATCGACTTCCTCGCCGAACTCTTTTTTGAAGTTCGTTCAAGCACTTACTAAAAATGCCGCGTCGAAGCCGCTGATTCTCCTTCACGGAGTCCGACAGCTGGGCACGAACATCCTTTAGTTCCTCGCCCAGCTGGGTGTTGGCATCTTGGAGATTATTCTTCTCCTGCCTCACCTTCGTAAGAATGCTGTCGCCGGCCTTTAACCGGCGCAAGATTTGTTGCTTGTTCGGATCTACTCCGGCGCCATCTGCAATGTTATTGTCAGATTTGTGCACACGCTGCACTTCACAACATACTTATCTTTTGAAGCATATATTACCAGAGGGGGTCTCCTTGGCCTCCCCTGCCATGGCTAGTGCGGCCTCAAGTTGGGCTTTGCACTCGTCCAGCTCCTGGGACAGTTGGGTATTCTTTTCTGTAAGATCCTGCATAACAAATGATCCTTAAATCAGTTATTCTAACTATCTCAAGTCTCGGGGGCTACTGACATATATAACCATCAAATTTTCTCACCCGTATGTCTTTTACATACTACTCCGTGGCTCTGGCTAGACCATTTTGAGCGGCACGGAGGTACACATCTCCTGTATTGAAGGCATCCAATGCCTCTTGGGAGAAACAAGCGTCACGAAGAATTGTCCGGCGACGCCTGTGGTTCATGGCACTCTCCACCTCGGAATTGGTGGCAGACAGCCCGTCCGCATCCTCTGTCGGAGGAGCGTCCGGTGCGCGCCTCGTGTTCGCCTCCGCTTCCGGACTCGGCCTTGGAGCCTGGCTGGTGGAGGCGCGATTGGCAACCTCTCCGGATATAGTCCAGAGAGCGCTCTTTTTCCTGAAGAGAGCACGAGTGTTAGTATGCCTTGAGGGAATAAAACCTGGGAACAAGATGGCATGCCATACCATTGCGCCAACATCTCAATCCGGACTACACTTCTTTTCAGCCTGCTAGGCCTTGCTGCCCCTTGTTGGCTAGCCACCACAGGCTCGGCCCTCCGCCTCAAGGACTTCCCCTGCAAAAACGCCATTGGTATACGGTGATAAAAAATAAGCACGGGTGGATCATCTTAAAAATACTGGGACTTCGGTCTCGGTTACTTGTGAGGCGGGAAGTAGTCCGTGATAATCGGCTGTAATGGCCACTAAGGCGTTGTCCTTGCTCAATTGATGAAACACCCCATCGATCAGCTCCACAGATAAGTCCGGGTCCTCTTGGGATACCGGGTCGAAGGACCGTTCTGGGTCCTCGGGTTGTGGAGGAGGGCTGTTTATCTCCTTTACAGCATGGCGTAGCTCCTGCGTCGAAATTGCTAGACTGAATACTTAACTATGGGAATATGAAACGGATGGGCGAGTGAAAGTGTCCGCTTACCCAGCTTGGAAGATTGTACATAGAAAATCCGCCCCGTGGGTTGACGCGAAGAAATTCCTCCTCTTCTCCCTTGTACAAAGCGGACAAGATCTTTATTAGAGCGGCAACCGATTCCGGCCCCTTACGGCCGCACCAGGTGGCGTCGTCCTCCCCGTTGAAGTCCCACATGGGGTGGCCTCTATACTGAAGCGGCTGCACCCCCCGCATAATGCATGTGGCCATGACCTCGATCATGGTCAGTACGGAATGAGCTAACAACCTTATCCGGCTCATCAGGTAAAGGATGTCCTTGTCATTTTCCTTCTGAGGGCTCTGTGGACGCCAGCTTAGGCGCTTCTTCAAAGGAGCATTATCGAACTCAGGGAGGCCGATCCGATCAGGGTCCGGCAGGGGGACATCTTCTATATTAAACCATTCTGAAGGCCAGTCTTTGGACACCTTCTTTGGGGTTCCAGATAGATATCCGGTCCCGGTGATGCGCCATAGTTCGGCTCCACCCACTTGATATATAGACCCCTCCTGAGAACGGGGCACAAGGCAGAACATCTTCTTCCACAGCGCGAAATGAGCCTCGATGCCCAAAAACAGCTTGCAAAGGGCTACGAAGCCCGCAATATGCAATATGGAGGCAGGCGTAAGGTTGTGCAACTGGAGGCCGTAGAACTCCTGGAGCCCCCGGAGAAACGGATGAATTGGAAATCTGAGCGCTCTTATCAAATAAGGGACAAGGCATACCCGCTCTCCTTTGGAGGGATTGGGGACGCTCTCCGCTTGCTCTCCACCATTATAGGTGGCAAGCCCGGCTCGAACCGGGACCATGTAGGCTCGGGGGAGAAACCCCTTGGCTTGGAGCGTCACTAGCTCGCTGTGCGGGACGGAGCATCTCTCCCAATCTCCAGGCTGAGGGCTGGGAGGGCGATAGGAGGAGCTGCGTCAACTGGCCATGATGGAATGAATCTCTGTCGGATGCGCTCCAATGAATGCTCGCGAAGGGAATACAGTGTGATTCGGATCTAAATCCTCGTCTCTTTTATAGGCAGATCATTTGCGCAGCTAGGGGGTAAATGAAAAAACACCCTGGCTTTTCGCATTCGTTTGACACGTGGAAGATGGCCATTATTGGGCGTGGAAGCCAAGGAGCACAACATTCACCAGAAGCCGGACACTATTCAACAGGTATATGGAATTTGGAGAAGAACCCGCCTTGCAATGCTGAAGACAAATCTACACGCCGGACTCATCGTCATTGAAGCCTGGTTCGGGGGCTACCGAGGGAGTCCCGAATTAGGGGGTGTCTGGATAGCCGGACTGTACCTTTGGCCGGACTCCTGGACTATGAAGATACAAGATTGAAGACTTCGTCCCGTGTACGGATGGGACTTTCCTTGGCGTGGAAGGCAAGCTTGGCGATACAGATATGTAGATCTCCTCCCATTGTAACCGACTCTGTGTAACCCTACCCCTCTCCGGTGTCTATATAAACCAGAGGGTTTTTAGTCCGTAGGACGAACAACAATCATACCATAGGCTAGCTTCTAGGGTTTAGCCTCTCTAATCTCGTGGTAGATCTACTCTTGTACTACCCATATCATCAATATTAATCAAGCAGGAGTAGGGTTTTACCTCCATCGAGAGGGCCCGAACCTTGGTAAAAACATCGTGTCCCTTGTCTCCTGTTACCATCCGCCTAGACACACAGTTCGGGACCCCCTACCCGAGATCCACCAGTTTTGACACCGACAAGGACGCGTCAGTGTTCCACTCCTTGCCGCAACGCGTCGAGGTGGATGTGTCGGTGTTCCCAATCTCACCAGCACACGCATCGGAGGATGCGCCGGCACCCCGCTACAAGGAGAATGTTGCACCACCCGCCGAGCCCCCCAGCCTTGAGGAGCTTTGGAAAGAAATGGATGTCGCCTTGTGGGAGGCTTTGCCGCCGGCAGAGCACGCCAAAATAGAGGCGGAGAAGAAGGCCGAGGAAGAGAAGCGCGCCGTGGGGCAAGCTACCTGGCAGGTCTATGTCGCGTTCGAGAGAGTCAGGCAATTGGCTCTTTTGAAGAAGGCTCATGCAAGGGCCGTGAGGGTGGCGGAGGACGCCCGTGCCAAAGCCCTGAGTGCAGTCGGGCCCAAGTGAGGGAGTCCTGGATTAGGGGGTATCTGGATAGCCGGACTGTATACTTTGGCCGGACTGTTGGACTATGAAGATACAAGACTCAAGACTTCGTCCCGTGTCCGGATGGGACTCTTCTTTGCGTGGAAGACAAGCTTGGCGATCCAGATATTATATTTCCTTCTTTGTAACCGACTCCACGTAAACCCTAGCCCTCTCCGGTGTCTATATAAACTGGAGATTTTAGTCCTTAGAGACAGAATCATAATCATCATAGGCTAGCTTCTAGGGTTTAGCCTCTACGATCTCGTGGTAGATCAACTCCTGTAACACTCATATCATCAATATCAATCAAGCAGGAAGTAGGGTTTTACCTCCATCGAGAGGGCCCGAACCTGGGTAAACATTGTGTCCCTTGCCTCCTGTTACCATTGGCCTTAGACGCACAGATCGAGGCCCCCTACCCGAGATCCGCCGGTTTTGACACCGACATTGGTGCTTTCATTAAGAGTTCCTCTGTGCCGTCGCTGCAAGGCTCGATGGCCCGTCTCGTTGTCAAGGACAACATCACCTCTGGGGGAGCTCTGGCTGTAGGTCAAACCCTCCAACTAGGTGGCTTCATCATGGCCGCCCAATTGGCTGTCGCGCCGACGATGACCTCTCGGGTCATCACAAATAGCCTCCACGTCAATTCGGAACTCGCCGAACAGATGGATCCAATAGAGCTCTCTTCCCTTAATGAGCTCTTGGATCACATCGCTGCTTTGGGAGTCGCTACAGACTATGACCGGATTGGGCTTAAACCCGACCAGAGGGATATTAAATCCCCACTGGTCACCCACGAGATAGCGGTAGTGGAGGAGCCACATATGGACCATCCCTCTATTTTAAGGACGAACTATGTCCGGATCACCGAGCTCTCTGAGCCAGATACCCGTTCGCGGGAGGGAACGACCCGGATCCCGAGCTTAGAGTCGGGCAACGGGCCGGAGAAATCGGGCAACATCCCGGAACCCGAGCTGTCGAGCCCGAGAGCTCCCCTGCCCTAGGGCGTTAGATCGGATCAGAATCCAGATTCAGCTACACCCACCCACCCGGACTTAAACTGTCTCTCCCATATCAGACAAGAGCCACAAGAGATAGTACATCGCTACTGGGCCAGATTCCTCCTTGTGATAAACAAGGTCAAGGACTGTCGCGAGGAGGACGCAATTTCATTTTTTTGCAAAAAATGCATGAACAAAGGGATCCTTAATGCTATAAGTCGCCCTGACATAGTACACTTTGCTGACTTAGAAACCATAGTACAGAAGTACTGTACGATGGGAAGTACCTGGAAAGCCCAAACAGAATTTTGGGATAGTCCGGCTCTCACCAAAACCTTTGTTCGAACTCAACGGGCGAACTCTCGTAAGTCAGCCGATCCAATCCCCAAGAAACCAAAGCCCACCCCAGGGCGTGGAACCGTATTGGAAGAATGGCTCAATGGGCCATGCAAACTCCACAGCTCGCCGGACACTACACCAACACATAGCCTTAGAGCATGTTGGATACTCCGGAGGTAGCAAAAAGTGGCGAGGATCTTCTTGTAAGCCATAAAGCAGAACAACATCCCACCAAAGAAAACAATACGGTACTAACAGTCTTCGAGACTTTCGCCTCAAATAATAGGCGCAAGCGAGCCCATCGAAATCTCGCCGAAATTTACCATGTGGCAAAAATAAACCCGTGGAACGAACTGCTATAACTTTCAGTGTCAGTGACGAACCCCAATTCCAGACAGTCCGGGCACCTACCGCATTGGTCCTTAGCCCAATCGTGGACGACTTTCGCCTCACTAAAGTACTCATGGATGGAGGAAGTGGACTAAACTTGATCTATGAAGAAACACTCAGCAAGATGGAAATGGACAAAAGTCGCATTGAGCAGAGCGGCACAACCTTTAGGGGAATCATCCCTAGTCGGGAGGCACGATGTTTGGGAAAAATCACACTTGATGTAGTATTCGGCACCCCGGAGAATTACAGGTCCGAAGAAATCACATTCCAAGTGGCTCCTTTCAGCAGCGGATACCACACCCTTTTAGGGTGGGACGCATTCACAAGCTTTCAAGCTACACCCCATTATGGATACATGGAGCTTAAAATGCCCGGACCCAATGGAATCATCACTCTAGCCAGTGACCCGGACGTTGCACTCCGCGCCAAAAATAAAACTGCAGCACTTGCCCTGGAGGCATTATCTGAAGCCCTAGCGGCCGAAGAACTAACAACGCTGCGCACAATAGTGGACAGGGACGACGTGATACTCGACAAACGACCCAAGTCCACATCATTCAAACCCACAGAAGAGATAGTTAAATTCTAGGCCCATCCAACAGACCCCATGAAGAAGGCTTCCATCGGGACACAGTTGAGCCCCACAATGGACGCCGCACTACGCGAATTCCTACGCGAGAATTAGGACATTTTCGCCTCGCATCCTTCTGACATGCTGGGCATCCCACGCGAGCTGGTCGAACACAGCCTCAACATACTGAAAGGATACAATCTAGTCCTAACAACGCCTAATATTGGTGAACCTATGCTATTGTACATAGCTGCAACACATCAAGTTGTAAGCGCAGTGCTCGTCGTCGAACGAGAGGCTTATGGATACAAATTCCCGCTCCAAAAGCTGGTATGTTACGTATCCACGGTCTTCACCCCATGCAAATCCCGATACCCACACTATCAAAACATAGCATACGCGGTCTTCATGGCATCCCAGAAGCTATGACACTACTTCCAAGAGTGTTCGATCACGGTGGCCTCCGAAGTACCACTCAACAACATAATAAATAACCGCGATGCTACAGGCCGGATTGCTAAATGGGACATCGAGCTCCTTCCGTTCGACATAACATACAAACCACGGCGGGCCATTAAATCGCAAGTACTGGCTGACTTTGTCGCCGAATGGACAGAAGTCGAACTCCCTAAAGAGTACGTCGCGTACTCTAACTGGATCATGCACTTCGACGGCTCTAAAATGCTGGCCGGATTGGGAGCATGTGTAGTCCTAACGTCTCCCACCGGAGACATAGTCCAATACGTACTCCAAATATTATACAAAGACTCCAACAACACAGCCGAATATGAGGCTCTGTTGCATGGTCTTCGGATGGCAGTCTCTATGGGCATTCAACGCCTGGAGATGCCTGGGGATTCAAACCTAGCAATATCACAAATAAATGGAGACTTTGATGCCAAGGATCTGAAAATGGCGGCCTATCATAATGCCGTCCTCAAAATGTCAGCTCGGTTCGAGGGGCTCGAATTCCACCATGTGGCTCGAGAAAACAACCAAGCGGTGGATATCCTCGCCTGCATCGGCGCTAAACGCGACCCTGTCCCACCTAACATATTCCTGGAAAGGCTGTTCAAGCCATCTGTGGTATGGGAAGGGGAGTCCGGCAACACTAGCATGAACCCAAATACACCCCCAGACTCCGAACCATCAGACATAATTGGAGGCTCCGCCACCGAAATAACACCTTCGACCCACGAAATCATGGCTGTAATTGCCTTGTGGACCGAGCCTTTCTTGGCCTACCTAAATAGGCAGGAGCTCCCCGAGGACCAAAATGAAGCACGTTGCATCGTGCGGCGTTCCAAAGCCTACAAGGTCCATGAGGGGGAACTCTATAAGAAAAGCGCGACCCGAGTGCTCCAACGATGCATCTCCCAAGAGGAAGGGCGGCAACTCTTGGCTGAAATCCATGCCGAACTCGGCGGACACCACGCTGCGGCTCGGGCACTTGTCAGCAAGGCATTCCGCACATGCTTTTATTGGCCTACAGCCCGAGCATATGCACAAGACCTTGTTCAACACTGTGTCGGTTGCCAGCTCTTTGCCAATCAGAGCCACATGCCCCCAACCGCTCTCCAAACAATCCCCATCACCTGGCCCTTCGCGGTCTGGGGGCTGGATATGGTTGGACCCCTTAAAGGGGGAAGCCATAAGAAAAAATACTTGTTGGTCATGGTGGACAAGTTCACCAAATGGATAGAAGCCAAACAAGTCAAAATGGCCGAATCCAGACCAGTGATAGACTTCATATCCGGGGTCGTACACCGATACGGCGTCCCCCACAACATCATCACTGACAATGTCTCAAACTTCACAGCCGATGAAGTGAAAACCTGGTGCGACAACATGGGCATTAAGCTCGATTACGCCTCCGTCTACCATCCCCAAACAAACAGCCAAGTCGAATGTGCAAACGGTCTCATCATGAGCGGCATCAAACCCAGACTAGTGCGTTCCTTGACAGAATCAGACACGCACTGGGTTGAGGAGCTCGACTCCGTACTCTGGGGGCTGCGGACCATGCTGAATTGCACCACCAGATACACACCATTTTTATGGTATATGACGCAGAAGCAGTATTACCCTGCGATATAATACATGATTCACCTCGCGTATGCATGTACAAAGAGAAGGAAGCCGAGCTATACCAGCAGGACAACTTAGATGCCCTGGAGGAGGAGCACGACATTGCAAAGGCCCGTTCCGCATTCTATCAGCAGCAGGCTCGACGGTACCAAAGCAGAGAAGTGCGGGCCAAAACTTATAATATTGGCGAACTCGTTCTACGCCTACCGGAGAAGAAGAAGGACAAGCTCAAACCTAAGTGGGAGGGTCCCTTTGTTATTGACAAGGTTCTCATCGGAGGAGCGTACTGCCTATGTAATGCATCCGATAACAGACTCGAGCCGAACCCATGGAACGCGGCCAGGCTCCAGAGATTCTACGCCTAACGCCGAACTTAGTGTTCGTCTCCTTACCACTCCTTTTTCATTATGTTCCTCCCCTTTTTCCTTTCTCATTCTTTTTCATTCTTCACACGAATTACTCAATACAGTGCGGATGCTCGGATCGCTCCGACCGCACTATGTGTGTAAGTCATACCTGGGGGCTTCCTATACAGAAGCTAAATATAATTGCTTTCATGGCTTCTTGCCTATCACATATGCGTTCTTTTTCCATATGTGCCTTTTCTTCACCATTATATGCATCTATATGACTTCAGATGTGGCCATACTGGGTTGCCTGGCTCTTGTATTTATGCCCTACATTCCCGTTAATTCGGACAGGGCATAAGGGGAGCACCTCTGCGATTGTTACTGCCGGTTGAGCCGGATGTGTACCTTAGACTGGGTGAAGCTGAAAGCTAGCGTTCTTAAGGGAATATTCGGTCGGTGAACAGAAGATGTTCTTTTTCGTTTATCACAACGTGAACCCCTAGAAGTTTGTTATCCTGCGTCTTTGTTCGCAGTCCGGACATGTACATTGATGCATGTGCACCCAGGGAAAGGAACCCCTAACATAACTATTCTCCCTAGAAGATGTTTCTTACTATCCATGTAATATAACATAACTAGTTGGGTACTTGTCTGTTCAAGCACTTATGACCCCTATGCCTGGTTTCCACGCATACCCCGGTTTTGCATAACTGAATGGGTATTCGGATACACCCCGGACTGTAGGATCCGGGGGCTTAAGCGAAAAGGCCCGCCATGACAAATGATTTTAATCCGGCTAGGGACTACATATGTCCATTGAATTACATAGTCACTTGGGCTGACTATATTCTTCCTCTATACCATCCAACAGGCTATCTAGCTTACAATCCTGTTGGGAATACTTTGCGGCTAACGCTACCTGGTCATACACCAGGCTCACGGGAATTTCTTGCCCATCTGGCCGCGTCGGTCCAACTTCGGCCATATGGTTCGGGTCCAGCTTGGTGTAACACATCTTCACCATAGCCCAGGCTTCTCTTGCACCTTGTCGGCAGGCTGAAATCTTCCACAATCGGAAGCGCCGCCGTGCTCCTTGGAGCATATCCATGAGCTCCCCCATGCCTTTTGGCAGGGAAGTGGATGGCCACAAGGCCTGGGCAATACCCTGCATCACCTGCCGAGCTCGCTCGTGCAGTTGTGAGAGGTCTTGCAGTAGATCACCTACGGACGCGGGCATCTCCTCTTCAGGACGGCCCGTCAGCATACTACAGATATAAACTCTTTCAATATGCTTCCTCGCCGAGTTGTACTACAGTTTGTCTAGGCACTTACCATAAATGCCGCGACGAAGCCTTCTGTTCTCCTTCACGGAGTCGGCTAGCTAAGCGCGAACATCTCCTAATTCGACGCCTAGCCGGACATTGGCATCTTGAAGATTGTTCTTCTCCTGCCTAACTTGCGTAAGAATACGCTCGCCAGCTTTTAGCTGCCTTTGGAGATATGACTCGTCACCTCCTACGACCTCCGGATTCACCCCGGGATTGTCTGTAGAATTTTCTGTTAGACTTATCATACAAGCCACTTACTAACTGGTACACTTCCATACAATTGAGACAAATGTTACCAAATGAGGCCTTATGGGATTCCTCTAGCTTGGCAACCGTGGCCCTCAGCTGGGTCTTGCACTCCTCCAGCTCTCGAGACAATTGTTCATTCTTATCTACAAGGACATGTGCATAAATTGATCCTTAAAACAGTTGTTCCAACCATTTCAAGTCTCAGGGGCTACTGCTATACATGCTTATCAAATTTTCTTACCCGTATGTCTTTGGCATACTGGTCCGTCGCACGGGCAAGCCCGCCTTGAGCAGCTCAGATGTATGCGTCTCCTGAATTGAAGGCATTAAATGCCTCTTTGTAAAAGATGTTGTTGCGAAGTACGGCCCGTCGGCGCCGGTGATTCATAGCACTCTCTACTTCGGAATTTGTGGCGGAGAGCATATCCACATCCTCTGTCGGAGGACAATTCGGCATTGGTCCCGTGTCCTCTTCCTCCCTTGAAGCCGGTCCTGGAATCCGGCTGGTGGAGGCGTGATTGGCAGGATCTCCGGATATAGTTTGGCTACTCCTCTTTCTACCGAGACTCAAAGGACGCTGTCACATTTCAAACACAATAATCACAGAGCAGGTTTTTACCATACCTCTATAGCGGCGTTTCGTCTCTAATCGCCTTCCTCTTAAACCTGCCCGATTTGGACGCCCTTTGTTGACGAGCCCCTAGGGGCTCGGTGCCACGTTCCGACTGTCGTCTCTGCAAAAATACGATATTCCAGGCATTAGGCATGACATCAGAAAGGATTCCTCTTCAGAGGATAGGTTTTTTAGCTTTGCTTACATGCGATGCAGGTAGCAGTCCGGGATAGTCGGCAATAATAGCCACTGAGGCACCATCGCAGCTCGCCTGATAAAATGTCCCGTTGACGAGCTCCACAGTAATATCCGGGTCTTCTTCAAGTCCTGGATCGAAGGCCCTTCCGGGGTCCTCTGGCTGCTGGGAGGGGCTGGAGAATCCTTCTACGGCCCTCCTCAGTTCCTGCTCATAAATATCGAGGTAAATGATCTTGACGAAGGACGCCAGAGTGAATGAAGCGGGGGGAAGAGTGATGGCTTACCCAACTTGGGGGGTTGTACATGGAAAACCCATTCCGCGGTTTAATATGAAGGAATTCTTCTTCTTCTCCTTTATACAAACCAGACAATATTCTTGCCAGAGCCGTGGCAGAGTCCGGACCCTCACGACCACAGCGGGTGGCATCATCTTCCCCGTTGTAGTGCCAAATGGGCTTCCCCCGATACTGAAGCGGCTGCACTCCCCGCATTATGCATATTGCCATAACCTTGACTATTGTCAGCCCTAATTTGGCCAGTAACTTTATCCTGTTCATCAGGAAGTATACTTCTCTGGTATCCTCCTCCTGGGGGCCCCGAGGGCGCCAACTTCGGCGTGCCTTCGGCGGAGCATTACTGAACTCAGGGAGACCTGTCCGGACTGGATCCGGAAGGGGAACGTCATCGACATAAAACCACTCCAAGGGCCAGTTCTCCGGTGCCTTCTTAGGAGTACCGGATAGGTATCCGGTCTCGGTGACGCGCCATACTTCGGCTCCGCCCACTTGATATATGGATTCCCCTGGTTGCGAGGGACGAGACAGAACAACTTATTCCATAACCCGAAGTGAGCCTCACAGCCGAGAAATAGTTCACAAAGGGCGATGTATCCTGCTATGTGCAGCACGGAGGCAGGGGTGAAGTTGTGCAACTGGAGGCCGTAGAACTCTAGGAGCCCGCGGAGGAATGGGTGGATTGGAAACCCGACGCCTCTTAGCAGATGCGGGATGAGGCATATTTGCTCCCCCGGGGATGGATTAGGAGATCTCTCCGCTTTCTCCCCGCCATTATAGGTGGCTAGTCCGGCTCGGACGGGGACCATGAACGCTGGTGGAAGAAACCCCTGGGTATGCAGCTCTATTAAGCGGTTTTGAGGAACAGAACATTCTTCCCAGTCACCTGGCCTAGAGCTACGGGAGCGAGAGGAGGAGCTGTGACGACCGGCCATGATGGAATGATTCTTTTTGGGCGCGCTTTGTCGGGTGCTCGCTCAAGGAAAGAAGATGGAGTTTAGATCTGAGAATCCCCGTCCCTTCAAATAGACGGTTTTTGCTCGCAGGACCGGGGAGGCAAATGCAAAAATGCCCCGGCTCCTCGTATTCGCTCGACATGTGGAGATGGTCATTATTGAAGCACAGAAGCCGAGGAGTACAACATTGATGCGAAGATCATCTTGCAGATCTGGACATGGTTTAAGTGTTCGATAATTACTTTGGAGTATTCGGAGATGGAACCCGCCTTGCAATGCCGAAGACAAACTGCGCACCGGACTCATCGTCATTGAAGCATGGTTCAGGGGCTACTGAGGGAGTCCTGGATTAGGGGGTATCCGGACAGCCGGACTATATACTTTGGCTGGACTGTTGGACTATGAAGATACAAGACTCAAGACTTCGTCCCGTGTCCGGATGGGACTCTCCTTTGTGTGGAAGACAAGCTTGGCGATCCAGATATTATATTTCCTTCTTTGTAACCGACTCCATGTAAACCCTAGCCCTCTCCGGTGTCTATATAAACCAGAGAGTTTAGTCCTTAGAGACATAATCATAATCATCATAGGCTAGCTTCTAGGGTTTAGCCTCTACGATCTCGTGGTAGATCAACTCTTGTAACACTCATATCATCAATATCAATCAAGCAGGAAGTAGGGTTTTACCTCCATCGAGAGGGCCCGAACCTGGGTAAACATTGTGTCCCTTGCCTCCTGTTACCATTGGCCTTAGACGCACAGATCGAGACCCCCTACCCGAGATCCGCCGGTTTTTACACCGACACCAAGCGCCTCATCTACGCTTGGCGGTACATGGACCAGGTGCACGCTTCCAGCGAGGAGGAGTGCCTGTTGGCGCCGGATCACCACACCGGTGAGATCGCGCTCGCCCGCCGGCAAGCCGCCAATCAGCACCTCACGAGTTGCGAGGCTAGGGAAGAGGCGTTTTGTCGGTGCGCTGGGAAACGGCCGTGCACCAAGGCACTTGTGGCGCGCCGCAAGCGCTCCTGCGAGCGTCGTGGCTTTTAGTAGGAGTGTAATTTAGTTTCGTAAGGTGATCTCATTAGTTTTGGGACGCAAATGATAAATCCCGAACGTTCGGGAATTATTAGCGTCCTTAATTAAGTATGTAAGAGGGAAAGTTTGGAAACCTTGTGTATCTGTACGCATTTTGTAAGTACGTGCATATAGCACAAACTTTACTATATACTATCGCACTACACGTCTCTCTCTATATATATGCTTGCAGACTATGCTACTCCCTTCGTACAGGTGAATAAGTCATCTTTGGTTGTGTATCATGACCAAGAAGGAGGGAAGACTTTATACACCTAGACAGAGGGAGTGCTACTATTACTTATGTACGTGCAAATGCATGTTTTAACATTACGATGCGGTTTTTTGTAAAAGTAGAAAAACAACACTAGTCAAGCTTGTGAAACGATTCAATGCAAAACAAATGCAAAAATGCTTGTTTTATTGTTTACTTTTAGCTTCCTTCTCTGTGGTTATTTCTCTGTCGTACTTTGTACGGAGTATCTCACTGGTCGGAAAGGCATGCAAATTCCCAAACCGCTTCCTAGACCATGTATCGATTTTTTTGCCTAACAAGTTGTGCCATGCAATTGGAATTCCAACTTGAGTACTAGTACTACTAGTAGGAGTACCAGGGGCCAGTTCATTTAGGCTTCTAGATTAGTAGTAATCCCATTACTACTAGCTCCGTCCTGGTTTATTGGTCCCCATTGTAATCTGTGTCAAATTTTGATCATAAATTTAACTAATGAAATGTTTGTGCATGTCACATGCACTAACATTTTATCAGTTAAATCTTTGGTCATAATTTATCACAAATTATAATGGTGACGAATAAACCAGGACGGAGGTACTAGTAGTAGTTTAGAAGCCCAAATAAATGAGTGAGGTGCCTTAATGTTACTCTCCAGTGTGACTAGTCTTATGGGAAAAGCTGGGGAAGAGACGGCTTATTTTTTAAGCCGCCAGAAGAACTGGCCCTAGGAGTAGTAGCTAGGGATACTAGGAGTAGTAGCTAGGGATCGAGTGTGCGAGATGAACCGGAGAAAGTAAATGCAGAGAGATGAAATGCAAAAAAGACGGAGGGATGTGATGGTTGCTTGTCCGTTTATTTTACCAGGCCACTTATTACTGGCAGTTGTTGGGTTTTGTGATATGTCGGCTTTACTGCAGCGCCACGAGCGGGGTGAGACTCCCGTGAAGCGCTGCCCTCTACACTTGTACTACATCAGTCGTGATTTATTAGTCCCCAATTGAATTTGACTGATGATTTAACTGACAAAATGTTAGTGCATGTCAACAAAAACTATATCGATGGATTCGTATTTGAACATAGTTTTTAATTATATAATTTTAGGTGACATGCATCCACATTTATCGTACTATATATAATGTTAGTTCAATATTTTGTCGTACTAATCTATAGTAAGGTGCCCGTGCATTGCATGGAAGAGTGAAATGCATTGATCGGGGAGTTGTTTATTTTGACAAAGGATGTGGGGGTCTTGTCATGTGTAACGGGTATCGATAGGTTTCTTTGGATATTATTTCATCTCTAGATCTCGCAAACATCCGGGTGAAATAGATAAAAAGGTATATTTTGCAAACAAAAGCTTTCAACTGTTCAACCTGCATCCAAAACTTGTGAAGAAATAACACTTATTGTGCTTTGCAAGAAATGATCTTTAAGAATTAGTTTTGAGTATCGATTGTTAATACATGTTGGCTACAGATGGCATGGCACTTTCTTATAGTCAACAGTTGGCTATACTCACTACAAAAAAAAGACACATCCGTGACATTTTGGGCCGAACAAATTTTTTTTCTGTCATACGTATGACACTTCTATGACGATAATTGTGACAAAACCCGGTATCATCATAGATGTGGTGGGCTCCTACTTCTATGACAAAAAATCATGACAGAAAATGGGCTTTTTGTCCTGGGCGGGCCAGAGACACAGTTGCATGACATTCTTTGGGCCGTCCACGACGGAAAAAACCGTGGTAGAAGCGAGGGCGAGGAAAATTTCAGGGAGTTCCTGGTTACGGTGGGAGGTCGGGGGCCGAGTGATGCACGTTTCTCTTGTACACGTACGTGCGTGTGTGTGAGGCGTTGGCTCTAACTGAACCCGAGTGAGGCATTGGGCTCTAACTGAACCCGAGCAATTGCACTGCAGGCTACGCGTTACTGAACCTGAGCGATCGATCGATGGCTGTTAACTGAACCCGATCGAGCGATTCCTTTGCTACTGCTGCTAACTGAAGCCGATCGATGCTGCCTCTGGGATGAACAGT